>NC_056729.1:25405382-25412882 GCF_019279795.1 Protopterus annectens | reverse complement strand
TCTCAAAGAGATACTATGCCCTAAATGTTTTACTTACAGAACCAGGCAGATGTAGATGAGAAGTGCTGAAGAGATGTTTACAGGTCCAGAAAAAATACAAAATGCACTGACTTTCTCTCTCAGATGAGTCTTAAATTAATAATACACATTACTGCTGGGTTATCTAGATGCCATCACTATTTGACACTTGCATCTAGTTCCCTGGCTAAACAGATACCATCAGAATTTAACATGTCTCTATGAAAAATATTTATCTCTTAGAAGCTTGCCTGAAACTGGAAGTCATAAAACAATTACCTTGGAAACCAGTAATTACCTCTGTTTCAAAAAATAGAAAGAATTTCTTGCTGCAGACATTCTGTCTTCTATTTCTGGTAAACACACTTGTAAAATTCTTTATTTATTTTCTAAGAGTTTGCAAGTTAACTGTGTATATTCCAGCCTTTACCATCAACACATACATTTACATAGGCATGTAGTTTATTTACATAGACATGTAGTTTATACACATTCCTTCTCTTTTTCAGAAGGGTGCACTGTGGTTAAATTTTTGAAGCTCAGCACATAACATATAATTTAATTATAACATATAGTTCTCTTACATTTGAAAGACAAGCCTGTGGATCATATTAATATTTGCAAATGACAGGATTATTTACAAAATTCTATCTAGCTGGGCTGGCAGCCATCACAAAATCCAAAACCAATCTTTGTGAAGGGTGGTCCAACACCTCCTCCTAATTATATATGCCAACTCTGACCTCACACAATAGCTGGGAAATGACATAAGATCTTCTCTGCTATAGCTTATATGTTGTTATTTTGTGTGTTGATATTTTTGTATTGATATTTTCAATTTAGATATTTTTACTGTCAATATTATACTGTATAGATTTTTAAGTACACCCGTATATCTTATAGGGATATATATATATATATATATATATATATATATATATATATATATATATATATAGGTCTATGTCTGAATGCCAAATGCTCACTATATTGATGTTCAGAGTAGCAAACCCAGGACATCAAAATGGCAGAAATTCGAACTGCCACAAAACTGAATGGTGGAACATCAAATGTACTTGTTTTAGCATAGGGACAAGCCCCCCTGCATCTTCGGTTAAATATATATACTAATGCTGAGGTTATATTACAGCTCCGAATAAGAAAAGAACCAAACCTAGCTGTACTGCAATCTCAAACAATTACACACTTCTACTTTCCGATGTCACCCCCAGCCAAAACAAGTACATTCAATATTCCATTTTTTTGGGTTTTATAGAAGTTCGACTTTCTGCAGTTTCAGTGTTCTGGGTTTGTTGGTCTGAATGCTGATGCTTTGAATATTTGATGTGCTGACGGGGACCCATATCTTTATCTATAAGTCTATCTATATAGCGAGAGAGAGAGAGAGATAGGTGTGTGTATGTGTAGAGTATATTTAAAAATGTATCTGTATAGATATGTATATATATATATATATATATATATATATATATATATATATATATATACACATATATAAATAGATAGATAAATAGATAGATAGATGTTGTAGACTGGCTGGTTAAACTTTGGCTGAGAATTACTTTATAACCTAATAATACCATGAACATTGACTGTGCTCAGTATTATTAAAATCAATAATAGATCTGTCAAACACTGACTTACAATGAAGTGTACTTTATCTGTCATGCAGTATTACAATGCATAAACATTTGAATAGGTGCTTTCATAGTAATTTTAGTTTTGGGAATTGTGCTTGGCATTAATTGTTAATACAACTCTACTTAGTATATCATGTCTTGATATCGCCTGCAGTATTCATGACCTAACATCACTCCAACATGCCTGATTGAGGCTGCCATGGTGATCTATCTTTGTCTTGCAGTCAATGCATCCTGTTCTTACAATATGTGTTATACTGATAAGATTGTATTACAAAAACAAGTAGTTTGTCTCATCGTGTCTCCATTCACCTATAGTGGGGACTAGTGTGTTTTCATGGTTTTATTGTCTATACTGGACAAAGTTATCTGCTTCATTTTACAGAATTCGTTAATAGGGTCCATGCTTAATATCTATACACTAAAGGATCGACTCTCTTATTGTTAATCATTAGTCTGCAGTTCTGAAAATGCTGCACTAAAGGCTGAACTTTCAGTATTTGGAGATTTCCATTTTCCCTGACATAGTGTGATCTCAGAGTTGGAATATTTATGTAGCAGGTGATGTGAAGGTATATTTCCTTACATAGGCAAGAAAACCTTTTGTGTAATGCCTTAATTTCAAACATGCTTCACTTGCAAGTATTTCTGAGGATTTATTATAGCTGTTTTCTGATGTATTATTTATTTATTTATTTTATTTTTTGCACTTTGTTGATCAAGTTAAACCCATTAGGACAAAGGGAAGACTTGAGGGTGCATTTATACTGACTAGGAGAAATCTGTCAAAGGCACAGAGGAATTTTTTCTACTATTTTCAGTAAGTACCATGGGACCTTTTGCATCCACCTGAGCTATTACCAACTTAGGCAGATGGGGTCTTGGTTTAATGTCTTTGTGTTATAGGGAAATTGCACTTTATGCTGTGTATACTTGTCATCCTCCCAGTGTGTACATCCCCTAGCTGTTGCCAGTGGTGAGGATTGAGGCTTTTTGATTACTGGGCCAGTGCAGGGGTGTCATATATTAATTGGTGGCAGAGGTGGCATATCCATATCATATATTAATTGGTTGACAGTGGTGGGATAGCCACATCATATATTATTTGGCTGGTAGTGTTGTGGATATTGAATTCTTGTAGCCTGTGTACAGTGGTCACTGAAGGTGTTTGTACTCTCAATCAGCCATGCAGTGAACATTCAGAGTTTCACATCACAATTGTTTAATTTATTTATTTTTTTTGTTAGCTTAGTTAGTCCAGGAGAGCAGGCAAGCATGTCAGCAGAGGAGTATGGCAAGCTGACAAAGAGCCAGTTGGCTGCAATGTGTCAGGCTAAATGACTGGTGCATGCCATCCTGACTAAGGCAGAAATGATTGCAGCTTTGGGCACAGCTGCATCGCAGACCAGAGATCAGGAGGACAACCAGGCTGGCTTTGGAGATATCCAACTCTCAGAAAACAGTCAGCTGAACCTTTCCACAGAGGACTTAGAAATATGTATGGAGTTAAAGAGACTTGAGCTGGAGGTGAAGCATTTGGGAATAAAAGCAGCAGAGAGACTGAAAAATCTAGAGGCTGAGGAAAATGAGAAACTGAGATGTCTAAAGGCTGAGGAGAATGAGAGGCAGAGGCAACATGAAAAGGAGATGCTGACTCTTTGACAGAGTCATGGAGGTAATGATGAAGGGAGTAAATGAACCCCAGAAGCAACAAAGGTCAGTAAAATTTCTTCCACAATTTACAGAGGGAGGATCATTTTGATAGTCTCATTCATATGTTTAAAAGGGTATGTAAACAGTATAATGTTGACTAAAGGCTCCGAGTACGGCTCCTGATCCCCTTACTCCAAAGTAAAGCTGCAACTGCTATTTATAAATTGTCTGATACTAATTGCTTAAATTATAATACAGTGAAAACTACTCTTTTAGAAAGCTTTAAGTTAACATCTGAAGCTTATAGGGAAAAGTTTTGTGAGCATAGATACAAGGCAGATGAGAGTGTGTGTATATGTTGCTGAACTAAGTACTTATTTTCATAGGTGGGTGAGTAGATGTCAGGTCACCACTTTTGAAGGGCTGGCAGACCTTTTGGTGAGGGAACAAGCCCTTGGCACTTTGCCTGAGGACATGAGAATTTGGTTAACTGACAGACAATGCAATACTGCAAATGAGTTGGGAAAGAATGGAGACCTATACCTAGCAAGCAGGGCATCACTGAACAGGAAAGGGACACAAAGTGCTACTCATGGGTCTAAGTTAACCCATGATGGACAGCCCAGTCTGCCTCAACAGAGTCTGCCAGTAGCAGGGGAAGCCACTTGTCCAGGTATACATCCAGGACCAAGGGTTAAATGTTTTAAATGCAACCAGTGGAGCCATGTAGAACATAGATGTCCACTGAGGCAAGGTGGGGAATAAAAAGTGGGAGAGCCAGTAAGTGGGAATGACAGAATGCCAGCAGTAAGTTTTCTCAAGACAACAAGGGTACCAAACTTCCCAAAAGGTTATGTCCTATCTAAGAAGATGGGAAAGAGGCCACTGCTAAGACAGACAGAGAGAGAAAGAAAGAGAGAGAGACAGCCTCTGACCTAACCATTGTGAAGCCTGCAATGGTTACAGAGGACCACTACCTGCTTGGGCAGTCTACTCCAGTCAGAGCTTTAGGAGGGATCTCATTCCAAATACCTTTGGCTATGGTTCACCTTGACTGGGAGGGTGGAAAAGGAAACCAGCAAGTAGGTGTGTTTGAAGTTATCCCTGCAGATGTCCTGTTAGGGAATGATTTTGATAATGCAGTACCCTGTGTGCATGCAGTTACACATAGTCAGGCTTGGAGACAAGCATGTGAGTCTGGTAGCCTGGGGGGGAGACCCAGACAGACCACACACTTGCAGCCAGGAATGGTGAGGTGGTTACTTCTGGGAGGGAGCTACCCTGTAGCAGTGAGACTGAAGATGAGCCACAGCTGCTTGTGGGTACTGATGTTCCCTTAGACAGAGTGGCTACAAGGACAGAGGTGAGTAGTAGTAGCAACCAGTCTGACAGTGAGGCACCACTGTCAGAGGATACCAGACTTCTTGTGGAAGGAGGGCTGAGAAGAGTTACAAGGAGAGAGTTGAGACAGTTTCAGCTCTCAGTCCCCACATTACAAAGCCTGATGCAGGTAGCTAGTGAGGCACCTGATTCTCAAGGAAAGGAGGAATCTGTATACCAGGACAAAAGGTTACTGTATAGAGAGTGGACCACTGAGGGAGGGCTAGAGGATGAGAGAACACAGCAGTTGGTAGTGCCCAGAGCCTACTGTCTGGCACTTCTAGCCATAGCCCATGATATTCATTTGGCAGGTCATATGAGCATAGGGGAACACTTCACATACTCGAATTATTGAAATCCCGATTTTAATATGGTCGAGACCATATGATCGAGATTTTAATAAATTGAATGTGTGTAGTGTTTAGAAATAACACTTTACTTACCTTAATACATTACGTGCACACAGAGGCAAGTATTGTTGCATGCCTTGTGTCTACGTAATGTTGTGTTTGTTTTGTGGTGTTGGCAGGAAGTAAAGAAATCTCCCGTTTTGCGCTTCTGCATACAGCGCAAGACGGGAGATTTCCCATCTCCCCACTGTAGCGCGACCTTGGAGTTGGTATATTTAAGTAGGGGGGGTGTGGGGGGCACAGCCCCCCACATGGGGGGGTGCAGGGGGGCAAAGCCCCCCTGCAAAAGCGAAGCTTGTGTTTTGTTTTTGTTGTAATGGTTTCCCTTCAGAAGTTCGAGTTTCCGAAACTCGAGCTTTTGGTTTCAGTTATTTGTAGTTCGGGATTTCGGTAATTCGATCTTCTGAAGTGAATCCGAGCATAGACGTACAAAGAGACGTATTATGCAGAACTTTTATTGGCCTGGGATTTCCAGAGATGTAACAGGGTACTGCAGGATCTGTGAGCAGTGCCAACTTGTAGGCAAGGCAGGAGACAAGTTGAAAGCTCCTTTGATGCCTTTGCCTGTGATTGAGGAGCCATTTCAGAGGGTAGCTATGGATATTGTGGGGCCTCTGAGTACCCCAGGTTCCACAGGGAAAAAAGTATATCCTGGTGGTAGTAGATTATGCTAACAGATACCCTGGGGTAGTGGTGTTGTCCTCCAGTGAGACAGAAAAGGTGTCAAATACTTTGTTAAAGAGATTTTCAACAAGGTAGGCTTTCCAAATGAAATACTGACTGACTGAGGCAGCAATTTCATGTCACACCTACTGGCTTGTCTGTGGAAGTACTGTGGGGTGAAACACCTAAAGACCACCCCCTACCATCTCCAGACTAATAGTCTTGTTGAGAGGTTAAACTCTACACTCAAGACAATGCTACGGGCATTTGCAGACCAGTTTAAGAGGGAGTGGGACAAATATTTGCCCCATCTGTTGTTTGCTTACAGAGATGTGCCCCAGGAAGCTACAGGTTTTTCACCCTTTGAGGTGCTGTATGGGCATAGGGTGAGGGGACCTCTTGATTTGATTCAAGATGAGTGGAAGGGTGAGTGTGAATCCCTCAAGGAGTCTGTTGTGGCATATGTCCTAAACCTCAGGACAAGGCTCAGGGAAATCATGGGCTTGGCCTAGGAGAACCTGGAAGAAGCCTAATACCATAAAAAGGTCTGGTATGACAGGAATGCTTGAGCTAGAGAGCATGCTGTAGGGCAGCAGGTAATGGGTCTCATTCCTGTCAGACACAAAAAGCTGCAGGAACCTCGGGAGGGACCCTACAAGGTGGTAAGTATGTTCGGTCATTTTAACTACATAGTAGAACTGCTAGGCAGGAGGCAGGGGCACAAACTGTACCATGTTAACATGATAAGACCTTACCATGATAGGGAGGCCCTTGTGCTGAGTATTTGCAGTGGATGGCAGGAGGAGTCTGAGTGGGATCTGGTGAATGATCTCCTCAGTGAGGCTTAGGCTGACACCTCAGTGGAAGAGGTAGCAATGTCCCAGCAGCTATCCCCTACCCAGGTTCGAGAAATCTGAGCAGTGTTACAGGAGTTTGGGGACATGTTCACTGGGAAACCAGGGTGCACCAACCTTGTGCAGCACCATGTGATACAGGAACCCAAAGGCCTATTAAGCAGGCCCCTTATAGGGTGCTTGTGAGAGACAAACTGACTCTGAAGGAGGAGATACTGAAAATTTTGGAACTAGGCATAATTCAGGTGTCCACCAGTCCTGGGGCCTCCCCAGTGGTGCTGGTACCACAGAAGGGCAGCAGCACCAGGTTCTGTATGGACTACAGGAAATTAAATAGTCTCACAGAGTCAGATGCTTACCCCAAGCCTAGGATAGATGAAGCCCTAGAGCTAAGTATCTTGCCACCATTGATCTTACCAATGGTTACTGGCAGGTGCCCTTGACTCTCAGTGCTAGAGATAGGCTTTGTGACTCCTTTTGGTTTGTATGAGTTCTCGAATATGTCCTTTGGGATGAAAAATGCCCCAGCAACTTTCCAGAGGCTGGTAGATCATATCCTAGCTATCCTAGCAGGAGCAGGAGATTTTGTCCTTGCTTATCTAGATGATATTGCCATCTACAACCATTACTAGCAAGAGCACCTTCAGCATGTCAAGGAGGTGCTGGGCATACTACAGAGGGCAGGGCTGACCATTAAGCCCAGTAAGTGTCAGGTGGGTTTGGCAGAGGTCTTCTACCTGGGATATAGAGTGGGGAATGGTAAGATCAGGCCAGAACCTGCCAAAGTGGAAACCATTCAGGCATGTCCTGCCCCTGTTACCAAAAAGCAGGTGACAGCATTCTTAGAGACAGTGGGGTACT
>NC_056729.1:25382882-25400382 GCF_019279795.1 Protopterus annectens | reverse complement strand
TTGCCAGATGCAGCATCGCCAATGAGTACAAACTGTGATAAAATAAAACGTTTAAGTCACTTAAGTACAGGCGGTCTCTGTACCCATCAGTTACAACCACTTTAGTGACTGTTAATATGTATCTTAAATGCTTGTAAAAAATAACACAGCAGTCAGTTACATCAGCTTGGTTCTCAGAAATCAGAGTAGTCCTGCAAAGTTTACTGTTCATAATATCATAGTTTTTGACCTTCCAGTTCCAAAACTGTCACAAGGGACTGGAAAAATACAAAAAAAAAAAAAAAAAACAGTGAAAACCATTTATGGTAATTATCTTAAAAACTACAGTAAAGTTTTAAAGAATGTAATGTATAATTCAAAACTCAGTGCAAACAACAGGCAAACTCTCTATTACCTACTCTAAACAGTTATAATAGAAGACTTGATGGCAATGAGTCACTAAGATATAGCAATGAGTCAGTACCCTACACAGCCAATAAGCTAGCTGGACATTTTGCCTTTTCAATAAATTAAACATTTTTCACACAAAAAATACAAACTTGCAACCTCCATGGCATGGATGAAGCAGGGAGCCCTGATTGCAAATCAGACAGTCTGGGTGTTGAAGGAGTCAGTGCCATGGGGAAGGTAGAGGAGTGAAAAGAAATTCCTTGACAAGCACTCCCAGGAGAAGTTGATGCATATGTAAAAGGGCATGTCATTTGTAACTCATTCTGCAGCGAAGACTAAGAACCCAGCAGATACCATCTGCTCAAGACAGGCAGGTGGGTCTGGTGGGTAGACTATATCACTTGCAGAAAGGGGTAATGGCCACAAACTACACCCAGTATTTGTGTGGCAGCTGGCTTAGAAGATTAAGGAGCTATTAATGTGCTGGTTCCTTTTGTTCAGTGGCCCAGGGTTCGATTCGCTCAGTCTCCATTGCTTAACTGTGTTTCCCTGAGCAAGTCACTTAACCAGACACCCCTCCCAGGCTGAGTTTGTAAAAGGTCTTTGGAGATCAGTGTTCTACCCTGGAAAACAAATATAAATAACTACTCTCCAGTTTCCCATCCTTGGTGTCTTTTAGGGATTGGGGACTAGTATAATGGTTAATGGTGTTTTCCTCATAGGTGCAAGGTACAGGGTTTGATTCTCACTTTTGAAAATGATATTGGCTAGGCTTCAAATGGCCCATGAGGGCAGCTAGCCTATTACTTAACTATGGACATGTCACATCCAAGCACTTACACAGCCAGTAGATGATGAGACTGCATCAATGAAACTCCCAATCCTGATGAAGATATGGCCAAACCCCTAATGTTTGACTGTTACCCTGAGAAAAATAAATTAACCTTAGGGCTGTCACCCCCTGGGAGAATGATTGAGTTTATATTTTTTTGGATCTTGTCTCCCTCTTCATTATCATACCCCTCCCCCATGATACTCACTCAACTCAATCATTCTCCCAGGGGGTGACAGCTCCTCATGTTTCTTGGCTGTACATGAAAATGGAATTTATAGAAACTAGAAACATGAGGAGCCATTCCTACAGCAAATACAAGACTAATTAGTCCCACTACTAACCCAAGATGGTTACAGGAGACCCAACTGCCTAAGTACTAGATTAAAAAAACTCAAGGCAACTAACTGACAGTTGCTGCAAGTAAAAGAAGAATTCTTCACAACAGCTCCAATTTCACAGTGTTAAACCGCTGCAAGAAAAAAACATAAGTACAGGGTGGAGAGTAGTATTAATACTGCACAAATACTCAGATATTAGTTATTCACTGAATGTCTGTAGAAATAAATTAGCTGCAGAAACTACATTCATTAGGTTTATGAAATGTTATAATGCAGTACACAGGGTCTGTGCCAAACCTCACTTCTAAAAAGAATGGCATTAGTCTCATACTCCTACAAATATAATGCTGAAAAGCTATGGCCTGCTGATGCCCCACACCTTCAAAAGGTAAGGCAGCTGCTTATGCAACTTGCAGCAAAAGCAATAGCATATCCAGTTAGCATCTAAATAAATCACTCCATTTCTGAACGCTATGTCCCCTAGCTGTGGAAAAAATCTATTATAACTCTATTACATAAGGGTGGAAATTCACATGACCTCTCGAACTATAGGCCTATCTCCATACTCTCTCCTTTATCAAAAATGTTAGGAAAATGCATTCAGACTCAATTTCTGTGATATCTCTCTGAAAACAATCTACTCGTCCCCACCCAACACGGCTTTCATCCTAGCCACAGCACTATTACAGCCCTTCTCTTTTTCACAGATACTGTAAATAAAGCCATTGATGATGACCTCTTCACTTCTGTAATCCTATTGGATTTATCAAAAGCTTTTGATACAGTATCACATATCAAATTGCTCAACCAACTAACAAACCTTAGCTGCTCTCCCATTTCTCTTACTTGGTTCTCCTCCTACCTAAATAATTGGGAACAATCAGTTAAATGGCAAACTGAACAATTAGAGCACCAGGTAAACAATACAGGAGTCTGACAAGGATCCATTCTAGGGCCACTACTTTTTAATGTATTAATTTGTGAGCTCCACAAAGTTGGCAAACAAAGTAGACTCATTCAATATGCAGATGATTCTACTATTATATCCACAGCCAAGAACCTCTCAGATCTCCATACTGTCACACAAAATGCTTTCACAATAGAAACCTGGCTCAACAATGCACAACTACTGCTAAACCCCAAAAAAGCAAACTCTTACATTCTCAGCAAAATCTCTAGCTGCTGATTTCAAAATCCTTTCACTAGATAAAGCAGAAATCAAAATTGTAAAGTCAGCTAAATTATTAGGAATCACAATCAACGATAAACTCACCGTTAAACCACATATCCTTAACACAATAAAGAAAACTCATTATAAACTAGACAAACTGTACTGCCGTAAACTGTACCTAGACATCCACACCAGAACAAAACTGGCCAGTACCTTACTTATCCCATCTCTTCTATATGGAAGTGCATTTTCACCAACCTTCACTCATGCCTCAGTAACAAGCTCCATTCCTGCTATTACAAAATAGACAAATTTGCCTCAGGCAAGCCTAACCACACTTATCACTGCCAAGCAACCTCAGAACTGAACTGGCTCAAATTCTCTCACTACCTCTGCTATACCCATTTGACTCTAGCCCACAAATTAGTCTATAAACCTGATAGCTGTTCAGCTCTCCACTTCATCCTTCATACTTACATTCCAACCCAAACTCTTAGATCCTCCAGCAAACAGCTACTAAATGTTACCAAACCCAATAAAAGAGCAGGACAAAGTCTATATTCTCATAGCATTGCTAAGCTATGGAACTCCTTACCTTCCTATATAACCCAAATTAACTGTTCTAAAACATTTAAATCAGCATTAAAATAAATTACCTCAAAAATCCCACTTGTTCATGCACTGCAAACATCAAGCCTCCTTAATCCTCTATCTAAATAACATATGTAATCAATGTATGCAGACAATGTATGTGTACAATGTATGTGTAACCCAATGAATGCTACATATTTTATGTTTCATTGATGTCATTTCATCCTATATGTCCTTTACTACTATGCATGTTTGCCCTGGTATAATTTCTGTGAATTATTGTAGTACTTGTATATATACTAATGCATTGTAACCTGCAACTTCCTTGTTTCTTTTTAAACTGTGTATATTGTTCATATTGTTTATGGAGCTTTTCTCCCTTGGCCTCCACTGAAAATGGGTCTTTGACCTAGTGGACCATCCCAGTAAACAAATGTCAATAATAAATAAGTAAATAAATAAATAAATAAATTAAAGCTTTTGTGTAGCAGATACCATGAATCTATTTTAGCTTGTAGGCAGTACCTGTTTTTTATTGATAAATCAATAAATAGTCAAAAGCCATTATTATTGAGATGCTCCAGTACAAAAAGACAGAGCTGTTACTTTTGCTGAAGATAAGCGGCACTATCATGGAAAGCAGTCTGAATTTGCTGATTTTCTCTTGGTTGTCTAACTATACAGTTAGTATATTTAAGTAAGGAGGTGCTGGCCATAAAGCACCCCTCTTTATGGGTTTCCACCTGTACATTACACTTCTTCGCTTATTTTTGTTTATTAATTTGTGATGTCTTGGCTTTGTTTTGTTGTTTCTTTTCAATGTGTGCTGCACATCAATGTCTGTGGTGTCATTAACAGTGACATTTATGAACATGTTATAAAATTATAAACTCTGGCATGCTGCTGGCATTCAGTTTTTGAAATATATCACAGAAAATTATAACTGATTATTATTTTTATATTTGTCCCTGCATTTGGAATACAAAGAGCACTAATGCATAAAGTAGAAGAAATATGCACATATTTGGATATTCAGCAACTGAGGCAAGAAGTGACAATCAGAACAGTTCAGTTAAGAAAGGAAACGTGCATTGTACATATAACAAAGCCTGGCAGAAGGTGCCTTCATGGATGCAGGCCAAACCAAGTACAGAGGCAATGGTAAAGTGCACCTCACATGGAAGAACATTCATTGTAAAATGAGATAGTGAAAAACCTGTGATGTTTCACCAAAAGTCAGAAAAACATCAAGGCTTACAGAAATTAAGCAAAAACATTTTCATTACAAATCTTGTGCAGCCACGGCGAACTAGGAACAGTTTGAATGTGACTGCAGTACCCCATGGCCTGAAACATTAACAATGTTATTTATCCTTGGACAACGGGAATAACATGATAGAGAGAATTCATTCTGACTTGTCCACTGTATCAGAGCTGTAGAAAGACTAAGACAGAGTGGATTGTCACCAGCATACTAGCTCGTTATTTGGAGGAGCTGCTTCACATGAGCTGGGTATATTCTCCTTCTACTCTTTTTGATATCTCCTTGAAGGCCAAAGGGATGAGACACTGGAGAAGTCAATAAAGACACTCTTTAGCAAGCAGTTATGTATATTTTCTATTATTGGCTAGAGTCTACAACTCTACAGCTTTAAATCTTTTCAATAAAGTCAATATGAAACTGTTCCATGTGGTGGTGTATCACGTCCATGAAGGGCATGCATCAAGCATAAAATCCTGGGCTCTGATGAAAACTGCAGTGAATATGCAGGTGTAATATTTGAGAAAGTCCTAGGCAGCTTTCCGTAGAAAGGTTTATTATAAAGTATTCTTTGAGCTATGCTACAGGCAGCCTTGTGGAATTCCGGCCTGAAATATAAAGTTATTTCATCAGGGAGGGACCAGAGAAATACCATATCCCATGCAGAACTTTCTGCACATTGAGGGCAGCTGTATTAAGCAAGAAGTTTTAGAAAAAGACTATCAACATCCATTTTTGTAAAACCTTTTTACAAGTGTTTCACAATTGCTTCAGAGGAAAAAAATGGATCAATGCAACCTATAATGAAAATGAGCTCTAGAAATGAATGGAAGATCATCTGTTTGGATTTGAACTGCTACCTTCTTTGAAGGCATTTTCTTCAGCAGATTTCTAAAGACTTCTACAAAATCTCAAAGGTTCTACACTAGAACATGTAAAACTGGTTTTACTTTTGACCATAGTTTGTGTAGAACTATGAGGTCTTCACCCTTTTGCATTCAGTTTCCTGGGATGAACTGCAGGAAACCGCAGAGCACATGATGTTTTCAGGTGATACAGATATGGAACCATCTCACTGATTATAGTTCCCTAACTGCAGCATAGTATTATGAGAATACAGTGACTAAAATGTCTGTGGTTAATCAGCGGGCTACCTTTTCAATAAAATGTGTAAGATGCTATGCAGAGCTGTCCATCTTGTTTTTTTTTTTTTTTTCCTTTTCAGCTAACAGAATCTTTCTGAACTTTCCAATATGATGGGTAACATATAGGTTTATAGGTGTTTACTAGACTAATGACGACAAGGGCCTTTTTAGGCCTAGCCATGCATCTCCGACAAGTTCTGGTACCTTTGATAAGTGTAAACAGGAGCTTGGGAGACAAAGCATGTACAAGCAGTAGCCTAGGAGATGATCCATCCATTTACAGGTTGCCTATGTCCATTAGAGATATAGGTGCCAAATCAGGGATGGATTTCCTGTTCCTCATTCAATTTTCCAAATTATACTTGAATTGGGTTAGGGAGGAACTGTGTTTCACATGGATGGGAGCCTGTTCTAGAGATGGGGTAGTCTTTGGGATACATACCTGTCTCTCCAGCAGGTCCTATTTATATCACACTCTCAGGCAATGTTTAAGTCTTTAGAATGGGTTATTCTGGTGCTGTTTGTTTTGTGGACTGACTACAGAAAATGAAAACTGGTGTCTAAGGATGCAAGCTTTTCAAATGTCCTAAGTGAGACATTTGTTATTGAAATATGAGATCTTGTAGTACTATCCATACTTATCACCAGCCCAAAGGATTGGCTGTCATATTAATATGGAAGTAAATGCTTACTGTTGAAAACTTATAGTTGCTTGTACTGTTCCTTATCATATGAAATCATTTATAAAACAGAATTATAATCTTATGCAATACTTTTTCCAGAAGACATCTGCCCAAATAAGGTCTGTTCTGTGCAAAGCAGTAGCCCTAGTAGTACCCCTGGCAAAAACAGAACCAAAGTCAAAGTAATACGTATACAACTTCACTAGTGTAGAGATTCATGCTGCTGCAAAAAATTAGAGATCATCATTACTTGAAGTATCAGCATCAGATATATGCATTCAAATAAGTGATCCTGCTGCTCAGATATTGTCATCCTGAATGGCCTATTATTATGAAAAAGGTGTATCTCACTTACTGATCTCACTGTGCAATCAGATTTTGCACATACTTTGGTGAAGTTGCTAAAACTGTCTTACTAATCTGAACCATCTACCACCACATCTGCACTGTGAAAGCAAATATTCTGTTTCCAGGGCTGAATTAATTTTCCTCCTTAAAATAAAGAATGACTGCTACTGCTTTAATGATGATGGCTGACCTCCTCGATCCATTTTCATCTTAAAACCTTTATCCATACTGTATTAAACAAATAGAAGGAGAGACAAAACTATACTTTTTACTTACTAATACCCAGACCAACGTGCACCCAAGCAGTACACCTCTATCAAGGTCTAAGTGTTACATCTAACAGGATCACTTGTGGTAATTGTGCTAATTCTGCCTTCCAACATCACTAGGGGTAACTCACTAAAGTGCATTCCATGCACAACTCACAGTGACTCTGCATTCTATTCCAAGAAGGTCTAGACACAGCAATATTGACTTAAAGTTATACATGTATTGTAACTGATAACAGCACATACTGTGCTTCCCATGGTATTCAGGGATTATTCTAGGCTTATTAGATAACAGCTATATTACATTTATTCATTCTGGAGCTCTTTGCTGAATATAATAGCAGGCCATTAGGATGTTGATGAAAATTCAAACATTTTTTTTTAATTGAATACTAAAGGATTAAACAAAGTAAAAGATAAGTGAAGATAAATCTATAAAGGTGTGGTAGAAGCTCATACATCACTCTTTATTTGTATTAGCATATGATCTCATGGTATTATAAATGAAATCTACTGCTTCAAGTAGACCTTACTTCCTCAAACACACTACATAAAGAAGCAAGAAAGTTAGCCAGTGTGTTTTTTGTTTAGCTATAGGTCCCTGTTTACCAGTTGTGGTTAAGTTGATTTCTTCTTTATGTTTAGTGAAATGTGGAATACAGATACCACTTGTAAGCAAAACATTGCCAAGTTTCTGTAGCATTATATTTTCTAATAGGTGCTTGCACTTCTGTTGTCTTTCATTAACTACAGCATTTTGGGGACTTACATAGTTGCATGAGTGTTTTTCAGATCCCAAAATAAGTAGTCTGTTTAACTAAATGAAAAACTTTAAGTACTTTAAGTACATCATCTTCATGCAACCAACCTATAATGACTACTGTTGTGAGTGACCATGCATACTAAGTAACTGTCCTGCACTACACTCAGGTTTGGGAGTTCAGTCTTAAAAGCATATGCTCATTCAGAATAATTGTCATTGATTCCCTGCTTAGGTTACAGCCCCAACAAATTGGAACAGGCTGTTTGTCAAACATCTGCCTGACCACCCTCCCACTGTATCTTTGTCACTGTAGTGCATCTGCCTGAATCACCAGCCTGCTGTAGCCATCTGCAGAACACATCCAGCAAGGCTGCCAGTAGCAGAATTACCTGTAGTACATGATACCAAAAATGCTTTTAATGTACATTTTTCACTGCATTTGGTCTGACTGAAATTATGATGCTTACCACTTTCTCTGCTTCACTAATTTATTTGCATTCAGTTATGCAGCAAATGATCGGTGAAAACTTTTTTGTATTTCCAGTTTGTTTATTCCTCAATATCACTACCAAATTTATTTGTCATTAAAATATTACCCACAGACAAACCTGTGCTGGATATAAGGAATGTTATGTGCCATCCTGCTTTATTCACTGCTAGTTAAATCTGTCTGTATAAGTATAAGCAAGTGACATTATGTCTTAAATACTTTGTCCTTAATGTTGACTTACATGCATTTTACTCCAACATGCAATAATGTTTAAATATTTTTTCTATGAGTTATAGCTGCTGTTTGATACATTTTTGGTGTTACCTTTATTTCTTTTTTCATGTAGCTAATTGTTGTTGCTTGTTTCAAAAGTCTGCAGTCTGTGTGTTCCTCCTAACACAGCCAGGGCTGGGTCATGGAGATGGTACCAAATAACCTTCATAGTGACTTAAATGCTCTGCTGTAGGTACGGCAATAATGAAAATTATGTATGCATTGTGAATCATCACAGCATGTAATGTGTGCTATGTACTTGCTGGAATAGTAACGTGAAGTTTCTGCTGAAATGCAGTTTCCTACTGGTGCTTGAACTTCTCTTTGTTAACCACAGCACTTTGGGAATATGCATATCTGAGTGTTTTTTAGGGTTCAAACTGATTACTTTGTTTAACTTGATTAAAGCCCTAAATGCCTTTCTTCCATGCACTTGGTTTGCAGTGACTTCTGTAATGAGTGTACGAGCTCTCTAAAGGATTATTCCACTACTCTGCCATTCGACCTCTATCCCAGCAGCCCTTCCCTCTCTATATTTAATGTTCTACCATCCTTTCCTTTATCCCTGTCCTCTAGTCACATTTATTACACATATTTAAACCATAAGCCAAACAGCAACTATTTACTGAGAAGCAGCACATCTTAAATTGTCAACTATATGTTTTGTTAAAGTTCGAGCACCATCATCATCATCAGCATGAACATAAACCCCTACGTCACAAGATGGGTTGCCAACTGGCTTACAGACAGAACTCCCACGGTAAGAATAGCGGGCTCCAGGTCTGACTCTAAACCAGTCACAAGTGGTGTCCCACAAGGCTCGGTTCTGGGACCCCTACTGTTCAGCATATATTTCACAGAAGTACAGGCAAACACAAGAGGACTATGGCTAACCAAGTTCGCCGATAACTGCAAACTGGGAGCCATAATTGACTCTCTGGCTGACACGGGCATCCTCCAAAAAGGCCTTACTGAGACAGACACCTGGTGTCAAAGTCATGGCCTCAAGCTAAATGCCAAAAAATGCATAGTCATCCCATTTGGGAAAAACAAAACACCCACAAATTACCACATAGGCGGCAGTCCCCTTAATACAGAAGAGGTAATAAGAGATCTGGGGACCCAGGTAGATAGTAATCTCCCCTTTGACAATCATATTGCCAAAGTAGTTAGGAAATCCTTCTATGTGGCCCATCTAATTACTAAGGGGTTCACATCTAGAAATAAAGAGGTTATAGTGCCCCTCTACTCGTCACTCATCAGACCCATCATAGAGTACAATGCCCCATTTGGGATGTACCTCACAAGACACTTCCAACAGCTTGAAGGACCACAAAAGCACCTCACCAAGAGGATTACTGGCCTCAAACATATGTCCTATGCAGCCCGACTGAAAAAACTCCGGCTGTACTTAGTGGCATATCGCTTACTCAGAGGTGAACTCTGCCTGACTTACAAAGTCATCTCCAACTCAGAATTGATGGACATGCTCCACCTAAGGAAATTCAAGTCACTGCGAGCCACATGCTCTAGTGAGCTAAACCTCACCACAACAATAAATAGAACATGCTGGAGGGATAAATTCTTGTCACAGAGACTCCCCATGCTTTGGAACAAAATTCCTAACTACATTAGGCAGAGCCCACCACTAACACTCTTCAAGAGAAGCCTTGACGAGTGGATGGGTAACAGAAAATACACCTCTGGGATCACTTTATTGGCTCTGCTTGACAGAGGCTCGGTTAATTAATCAATGGGGCGGTGAAAGCCGACACACTCTGGCTAGGCTTATAAATGCCCTTGGGCAGATAACCTAGTACCTACCTATGAACCTATGAACCTATCAAACCATCATCTTCACCTGCAATATTATTAAATATTTCCATCTCAACACTGAAAAAGGCATTAGCTTCTAATTCCCACTCCTTTATCACTCCCCCATACTCTAACACCAAAAGTGCTGACTAAAACCCACAAGTGCTAGCAAGACTGCATGCACTGAATTACCTTCCTGGAAATCCATGTGGATGCATTCTGCCATCAGTACATTAACTATTCACCTAAAAAGTATTAAATATCTTCCTTCCTTTTCTTAGGACGAATGAAGTTGCAGTAGACTATTTTTCAATTAAAAAAAAAAAATCAAAGCTCAGGTCAGGTATTCATTTTGTCTAGGTCCTTCCTACTGTCTTCTATCTAACCTGCAGCAGATGCACCTGTGTAATATCAGATATTTACCAGCAGCCTCAGTGAATGGTGACAACAATGACAGCAAAGGGGGCACAAACAGTGCAATCCCACAATTACTGCAGTATCAGAATCCTAATTTTTAAGACAATACATCCCACTCTTACTTCCTTGAAACTAGCTGTGCGAAGTTATTAATTAATAACTCCTATAACATTAAACCCACACTTATCTAGGGGTGAAGTTATTAATTAAGAATTCCTATAACATTAAGCCCACACTATTAAGTCAGCCCATCTCAATAAATGAATCAAACACAGGTGAATCTCAGTCCAACACTCTGTCTTAACTCTAAAAGTACACTCCTTATAGCAGCTATCTTCATATCAATCTTTCACAATCCAAATTATGCATCAAAGTCTACTCTCAACTGACAAGTACTGCCCCAGGAGAAATGCAGTTCCTACCTTAATCTGGAATGGTTAGGCTCCAGCAAACATAGACAAGTAAGATCATTCTCCCTGTTTAACTTAGCTCAGCTTGCTCAACAACCAACTAGTATTCTTCGTCCAGTAAAAAATATTTTGATGAACATTCTTGTCACTTATATACCTCATAGTTACATATGTATCCAATACCTACTTTGCCAAGTAACAATTGCCCTGTTATTTAGCAGTGTTTTTTTAAGGCTGGGAGAACCACATCATTCCTAAAATATGTTAGCTCAGTATTTGATTCAATGGATAACACATTTTTTGTGATGCTAAAACCCATGTAGCAGACACCACTCTTTTGTCTGACGACAGCTCCATTACTGTACTTTTATCATTCTTTAATAAAGTAACCCCTATTCAGAACAGGCCATTTCCCGAGACAAAGGAGCGTAAAAAGCCAGCACTGCACATGGCTTATACTAAGTTTCAAATCTCTGCTGAGACAAAGAAACCACACCTGACAGTTATAGAAAAGCAACTCCAAGTGGCTTGCTGTAACCTTTACAAAATCAACATATTTTAGAGGCCAGCAAACCCTCTAATTTAGAACACAGAGGCTTAGCAGTTGACTCAAAGGATTAAACAGCTGTTAAGGAGCTGTTTCCTGTGGTCCAGTGGAGCAAGGATTGATTCCCTCAGCTCCCATTGCCTAACTGTGTGATTCAGAGCAAGTCACTTTACCAGACACTGTTCCCCAGCCAAGTCTGAAATAGCTCCATGAAAATTACTGCTCTACCCCAGAAAACATATAAATAAATATATTCTGGAATACCTTAAAAATCACTAAGAGACAACTTGTCATTTTGAGCAAATTACAAAGCCCACCAACAATATATCCTCAGCAGAATTCTGACCTAATCTCTACTACATCAGGTATAAGTGCCTCCACTCTAAGAAAGCCGTTCTTCCACAGTAGTACTAATTTTAGTAAACATCTTTGTGGATAATCTAGAACTTCACTTCTTCTCAGTAAATGCAAAGAAGATAAAACAATGTCTTTACATTTTTATTCTTTGAAAACCTCTCACTCACATTTCACACCACAAGTTCTGAGAACTATGGGGCTAATCCACAGTAAACAACATATTTTCATCCTCACTCTTTTTACTGGTTTTATTCCACAACATTTTCAAAACATACATATTATACCCCTTCTCACAGTTAAAACCTCTCAACTACTTCAGAATTTCTACCAGTCACTAACTTCTGCCTAATGAACAAAACTATGGAAAAGTTCTTTGCAAACAATTTTATATATACTTAAAAATGCAGTCCATTCTCTCTATCAAGCAGCAATGATTTTAACTAGGGTTCTTCATCACTACAGCCATCTATTGAGTTACCAGTCAGACTTTCCTCACAGCTAATGGAGTACTGAGGTTCCAAGAAGGTAGACCAAAGTGCAGCATTACTGCATAGTCTGCTTTCCTATGAAAGAGACAAATAAAATACGTAGGCATTTTTAGGTGGACTCTGCACTAAGAATTTAATATCTACTGTGATGCCCCAACACTTGCCCAGTAATGAAGGAGCCTCAATCTTCACCAATGGCAACACTGAGGAATGTACACACTGGGAAGATAACAAGTACACATACAGTAAGTGCAATTTCCCTTAAGAGTACACAGATATCACAGTCAGTCTGGGGCTGGTTTATCCCTCTTTCGCCAAATCTCCAGTAAGACTCCCCACTGGCACAGCTATAGAGCTGAGCCCTTAGCCAGGGTTCCAAGCCAAACCCTCCAACACTCTTTCTTTCCAACCAGTGCTTCATGTCCCTGCCCAAGTAGCTAATACACACATACACACAAACACACACACACACACACACACACACACACACACACACACACACACACAAACACACCTGGGAAAGGTTGGCACAGGTTTACTAGCTATGCCCCTTTGTGCCCAGACTATAAAGTAATTATCACTACCAGCAGAACCCCTTATCAGTTACTTTAAGGCCCTTATCAAGGGTATCCAATCTTACTCTGTAATGTTACTATTAATCCAAATGGTAGTTTGACCAAGAGCAAGGCTATTAGGAGTGGCCTGCACAGTGTCACCAAATAAATATGCAAGTACTCTCAGAGCTTAAATGTGTCTCACAAATATCAGCAACAAAGATAAGTTTAAATATATTTAATAATAAATAATAAAAGAACAAGACAATACTAAATATGTCTTCACAGTGACATCAGAGTTCAAAAATCACAGGAAATATTCAAAACAACATTGCAGGACAGCCTCAAATAAATGCAGAAAACATCTAAACTAATCTTTACTATATTCCTTACTGAATCTAAAATAAATTAATGTACCATAGTCAACTTACAGCAAGGCAAGACAGATGTGATGACTGGTGGATGTTTCCAGTTGATGCTGCCAGGTCAAAAGACAAAATACAAAATGCCAGTCAGTCACTTAGAGAGTTCTTAAATTAATATCAAATATTACTGTGGGGATAATTGCAGCATGACATCACTTTCTGTCACCTGACTTTAGTTCCCAAGCTAAACATACATTGTCAGAAACTACCAGCATTTACCATTTCCCTGTGAAAAATACATAACCCTCAGATCTTTGCAACTGATAGAAGACTTAGGACAATAAGACACTTACAAGACAACTGAGAAGACTCCCTAGTTTTAGACATCCTGTCTCCTTGCTGCACTGAAACTAACTTTTATGGCACAGTTATAAAACAATTTAATTTCAACCATTTTTTGAAGTTTTGAAAGTTAACATTTTGTTCCAGTTTCCACTGTTTATATACATTTACACAATTACAATAGTGTATACATATTTCTGTTATTTTACACTGTGGATACATATTTAATCTCAGTACTATACACACTCTTCAGTACCAGCAGTTTGATATACACATAACATACAGTTCTAATACATTAGTAACACAAGCATATGAATCATGCTGATATTCACAAATAACATATAATTATTTATAAAATTCCAGCGAGCTGGGTGGCAATATTTCATTGCATGACATCTACTTATCCACAAAATATCCTGGGTGTCTGCTGGCAATTAATCCAAAAGGTAGCTGTTGGATTAAGTTGCATGAGCAGCCATAGGTTCCATCAGGAAATCACAGGTCATACTAGATAAGAGAAGTTAAACAATGGCTACTCCAGGAGACATGGAAAAATGCCTGACAGTGATAAAAGAGTATGGTCAAAGGGCAGAGAGAAACAGAGAGAAGAGGAAATCTATACATGTATGACAGATAACATTTTTGTACTGACTATGAGACTGACAAGGCTTAGAAAGAGGAAGTAAAATGACTAAACTGAGATATGATCATGGTAGCACTTTTCAGCACCTCTTCCATCTGTATAATGATGGAGTTCAGCATGCTTTCCTTGGGTTACATATCAATTTCTTGGCATTGCTAATAAAAAGAGAGAGGATGCCTGAGGAGTGGAGAAAAAGTGTTTTGGTGCCTATCTTTAAGAATAAGGGTGATGTGCAGAGCTGCAGTAACTACAGAGGGATAAAACTGATTAGTCACAGCTTGAAGTTATGGGAAAGAGTAGTGGAAGCAAGGTTAAGAAGGGAGGTGATGATTAGTGATCAGCAGTATGGTTTCATGCCAGGAAAGAGCACTACAGATGCAATGTTTGCTCTGAGAGTGTTGATGGAGAAATACAGAGAAGGTCAGAAGGAGTTGCACTGTGTCTTTGTAGACTTGGAGAAAGCATATGACAGGGTGCCTAGAGAAGAGTTGTGGTATTGTATGAGGAAGTCGGGAGTGGCAGAGAAGTACGTAAGAGTGGTACAGGATATGTACGAGGGTAGTGTGACAGTGGTGAGGACTGCAGTGGGAGTGACAGATCCGTTTAAGGTGGAGGTGGGATTACATCAAGGATCAGCTCTGAGTCCTTTCTTATTTGCAGTGGTGATGGACAGGTTGACAGATGAGATCAGACAGGAGGCCCGTGGACTATGATGTTTGCAGATGACATTGTGATCTGTAGTGAGAGTAGGAATCAGGTTGAGGAGACTCTGGAGAGGTGGAGATATGCTCTAGAGAGCAGAGGAATGAGGGTCAGCAGGGCTAAGACAGAATATATGTGTGTAAATGAGAGGGAGGGTAGAGGAATGGTGAGGATGCAGGGAGTAGAGTTGGTAAAGGTGGACGAGTTTAAGTACTTGGGATCAACAGTTCAGAGTAATGGTGAATGTGGAAGAGAGGTGAAGAAGAGAGTACAGGCAGGGTGGAATGGGTGGAGAAGAGTGTCAGGAGTGATTTGTGACAGACGGGTATCCGTAAGAGTGAAAGGGAAGGTCTACAAGAGTGTAGTGAGACCAGCTATGTTATATGGGTTGGAGACAGTGGCATTGACAAAAAGGCAGGAGTCAGAGCTGGATGTGGCAGAGTTAAAGATGTTAAGATTTGCAATCGGTGTGACTAGGATGGATAGGATTAGGAATCGGTATATTAGAGGGTCAGCTCATGTTGGACAGTTTGGAGACAAAGCAAGAGACGAGATTGCGTTGGTTTGGACATGTGCTGAGGAGGGATGATGGGTATATTGGGAAAAAGATGCTAAGGATGGAGCTGCCAGGTAAGAGGAATAGAGGAAGGCCTAAGATAAGGTTTATGGACGTGGTGAGAGAGGCCATGCAGGCGGTTGGTGTGACAGAGCAAGATGCAGAGGATAGGAAGAAATGGAAAGAGATGATCCGCTGTGGCGACCCCTAACGGGAAAAGCCGAAAGAGAATGCTAATAAAAAGAGAGAGGAGGATATTAATAGTTTTTGTAGAACCCTTAATCTCAAGCTATTTTTTTCAGATCAGTTCAATTCTCAAAGATCTACTGGTTTCCGATTTGGGAAATCCAATTTTACACCTCCTATGGACAAGCATGTTTCCATATTTAAAAATTGTGTCATAAAAGATCTACATTTTTCTAACAACTACACATGCAATCAAAGTAATCTCAGCCAGGCTGAAAGACTAACTCTTTCACAATTACAACAGAACAAGGACATAGTCATCACTCCACCGGACAAAGGTGGTGGTATTGTTGTAATGGATCATTCAAAATATAAGGAGGAGGCGTTAAAACAATTATCCTAATCACAATTCTACATACAGATGGTAGTGGACCCTACATCTAACTTCAAATCTGATATTGATTCCTTTTTAGATCTGGCAGTAGAGGAGGGCATTATTACCACACAAGTTGCCAGGAAACTCAAGGTAAATGAACCAATGCCACAATATCTATATCTCATACCCAAAATACACAAAGATTTATACAATCCACCAGGCAGACCCATAGTTTCAGGTCGGGGATCACTTACAGAACCCTTATCTGCTTTTCTTACAGAACATCTTAAACCACTGCTTAGTATGGTTAGATCACGCATTCAAGACACCACAGAGTTTTTGAATATCATTTAAGATTCTCAGTTGGAAGAGGATTGGCTATTATGCACACTGGACGTATCCTCTCTGTACACTAGTATCCCTCATAAGGCTGGCATTATGGAGGTGACTTACTGGTTAAACAAGTCCAATTTATATCCCACTTGATTTAACAACTTTTTGATTAAACTTACAGAATACGTTTTACAAAAAAACATTTTTTATTTTGAAGGCAATCCATATTGGCAAATCAAAGGCACAGCTATGGGATGCATCATTTGCCCCAATTTATGCAGATTTGTTTATGTGATATTTTGAACAGGCCTTCATATATGATGTTCAACATAATACTCATATTGATAATTTGGATATCTGGCGGAGATATCTGGATGATTGCTGGTTGGTGTGGTGGGCTGGTATGGAAGAATTATCAGAATTTGTTGCATATCTTAACAACAATCCTTTTGATATACATTTCTCAGCTAACACTGGATATCATGAGATAGTTTTTTTGGATGTTGCGGTTAAAAGATTGCCTAATCATACTTTGGCTACATCCATACACAGAAAATTTCCACAATACAACACTTTACTTCATGCTACCAGTTCTCACTCACGCCACATCATCAGCAACATCCCAAAGTCTCAATTTGTGCGACTTAAAAGGATATGTTCCACAGATGTAGAATATTCTGCACACACACAGGATTTAAAAGCAAGATTTATTGATAGAGGATATAATTTGGAACACCTAACCAATACGGTGACCCAAACCAAGAACAGAAGCAGGTCTGAATTATTGAAATACAACAGATCACAAGAGGATGAAGAAACCAAATGCCAACAACCCATTAGACTAGTTACCAC
>NC_056729.1:25292882-25377882 GCF_019279795.1 Protopterus annectens | reverse complement strand
ATCATAGAAGCAGGGTCTTTTTTAATCAAATCCCTTAACGTGAGCAGTGGAGTTCTTTATGAATCCCCAAGTCAGGAAGATGTAATACATTTTGGGCATGTACTCATAGGCACAACACTCTTTGGCCAGATGTTGGGTAATTGTATATCACATTTTTCTTTGAATATTTGTTTTAAAGAAAGGTAAACAGTTCAATCTAGAACATAAAAAGGTTTGAAGAAGACAGGCTTTTCAGAACTTGCCAAGTTTCCTCGCTAGATTTTTTTGACTGCTGATTAAAAATGAAATGTAATACGTTGTCCGTATTTAAATGTTTATTATATGGGTCTACATGGGTCTAGTTTAGTTGATTAACTTTTCAAAATGTTGTAATTCACATGGTTGAAATCATATGATTGTCATTTTAAAAATTCAAATGGATTTCAAACTTAGTAGATCTAAGTCCAGATTTTCTGCTATTTCATTTCCATATCCCAGTACTTGGCAAAGCAGGTCCCAAGATATCAAATGGTTACTCTTTCATCACATGGTGAATGGCAATAATCAAACCCCAATATGATAATTTAAAAACTGAAATGGCATCTCCAAATTAAAAAAGATACTTATTGATATCTAAATGTCAAGCAATAGAAAAGTGACCTTAACACTATCCCCAACACACAGTCTAAACACAGACCTGCACTTACAGTATCCAGGAATGAAAGAAAATGTAAAATGTTAGCAATAATAAAAAAAGAATACCCACTCACTACAGATCACTCACCTTTATCTTCCTATTAGCAGTTTATACTACGATAGAGGTCTAAATAAATTGAATTATTCAGGCTCTGCATTGTTTTCTCCAGGCTGTCGTCTCTACAAAGCATTCATTGTCACTGCTCACATCAGTTAATTATAATGTTGTATAGATTATCACAGAACTGTCTGAATACTACATACAAATACATGATTAATAACAAGTACTGCATAACTTGTCTAGCTCACTACTTAGATACAGATGCACTGTTCTCAGCAACACCTGCATTGACATGATACTGAATCAGAGCTTAATATAACTTATAGTATTTATTATAGTAGTTAGAAGGTATGCTCTGCAGAGAAGGATTTCACATAAGGTGGTTTAGCTATATTATGATTGGCTAAACACGTACATAGTTTTATGAATGGTTTTGTTCATGAGTTTGACTATTATTAAATGTGCAGGACACATAAATTAGTAAGTGTGTGATTTCTGCTTTTTGGGACAATGTAACAGTTCTCATGTGTGATATGCATTAATGAATGTTGGCACACACACACACACACACACACACACACACACACACACACACACACACACACACACACACACACACACACACACACACACACTTCCATCCCCTATTGCTGAAAGTTTTGGTATACTTGAAACATTCAACATTATCATCTCAAACATATATTTAGTTTCCATAATCCAAATTTCTCCATTTCAAAAAGTGCACCATTCAAACAAAACTGAAGTCGATGAAACATGTAACTGACAATTTTATTGGTGTGAATATATATATATATATATATATATATATATATATATATATATATATATATATATATATATATATATATACACACACACACACACACATATATATATATATATATATATATATATATATATATATATATATATATATATATATACATATACATATTAGCCTACTGGGTACTTACGTATTATCGCAACCACATTTTCATGCTGCGATAATTGACGTAAAATTGAAGAATGGACGTTTGGTCTTACCTTGTAAGGTCTGTCTGATATGTGTTTTACAAGAAAGATCAAACATTTTTAAGGTGTGATGTAAGGCTGTGTTGTAAAAAGAGGGGTTGGTAAATCAGTCATCATTTTCTTCCGCTGCTTCTTCACCGATTCTGCAGTGGCTTGACTGGAGAAACTAACCGCAGTCTCTGTGCCCTTTTACGTGCATCAGAAGAATGTCTGATGGGAAGCAAAGACAATCAAGGGAGACTTTTTTTAAGTAGAAAACAGCAGTATTGCAAAATTTTTGCATCTGCTAACTTCCTTTCATTCCCCCAATGCTAGCCTCATTTTATGGATAAATTATATTAAAGAGGCTAATCAGATATTTAAATGATTTTGAAGTACTGCCGCCATTTTCTTCTCGAAAATCCCCTTGATTGTCTTTGCTTCCTATCAGACGTCTAATCCTCCAATGGATTAGCTAGCCACAAATTGCAAGCAACGTTTGAAAACCCATACTCGTTTTACAAACCGAAAAAAAAGAAAAACCCACCAAGATCATGTTTAACAGTCTACTACCCTTCATGATCACTTTGTAAGGAGTCAGACAGGGTATAATGCTTTGGCTTTTTGTTTCCCAATGTTTTCTGCTGTCAGGGCAAATGCTGAGAAAAAGGAACGTGGAACGTGTTTTAAGTGTGGAATGGGGGAACTTGCTTAACTGACATCTTAAGACGCTGGCAGTAAATGGGGAAACCTATTTTTTCAAACCTTAATTTTATTTTTCATCCGTCGAAGTGAGAAACCTTCCTAAAACAAGAACACATTAATGAAAACATGCGTCTGAGGTTTTCTCATACTTCATCGGACCCAGTTGACATAAGGGAAAGCAACCACCATTCGCTCGAAAATGTGGTTGCAATAATACATAAGTACCACCTACTGTTAATGGAATGTTGCTCTTATATAGAATTTGGAGATGATTCCCTTGTGAAGGTTTATCATCTGTAGGTTAGTGCAGCCCTGGCACAGAATTTACTCTAAATAAATAATTAAATCATCTTAATTAATATTTGTGAAGAAAAATCGCTCTGAAATGACAGATTGCTCAATCCCATCTTCTGCATGTGGGATAGCTGCTACTAAACACAAAGTTAATCAGTTAAACATAAAATCCTTGAACATAATTCCCCAAATGTAAGTGCAAGAATGTTTTTATATTAAGCTGCAGTGTAAAATTGCAGGGTTAAAATCAGATTATCACCTTTGCAGTCTGCTTCTCTTTTCTCTACCGTTGTGTGACTGTGGAGTTAGTAAATGTAAATAAAAGGGCTGACACACCAGAGATGCAGGGGGTTTTGCACAATGCAGAATGTAATTTTTGATGATGTCATCTCCACTTTTGGCAATTTATTGTTTGATGAGTTTGGATCAACCATTTTGCTATCACCAGATTATCTGTCGGTTTCTGACAGTGGCTGGTGACAAATTATGTTTTTTCCATATGATACGCGCAAATGTCTTACAATTGTTTCTACTTATAAGTGTACTTTTCAGGCACAAAATATTTGGTCTTGGAAACTGCTGGATTAAATGAACCTGAAGATAACCTGAAATGTAACTGTGTAATCCATAACAAATTAATGATCTACCCTGTTGACTTTTTATACTCTTAGTATGCTATATTATATCCCTACTAAATGACAAATTTTCTTCCGCCTTGTCTACTCGCAAAACATTTCTCAACTTCTTCCTACACTACTTTGCAAACTTTCTATGCCATATATCCTTACTCCACTATTTTGTAGCCTTCCAATTCATTACAATTCACATCTCTTACCCACCCCTTCCTATTAATTACAATTCACATCTCTTACTCACCCCTTCCTATTCATTACAATTCACATCTCTTGCCCACCCCTTCCTATTCATTACAATTCACATCTCATACTCACCCCTTCCTATTCATTACAATTCACATCTCTTACCCACTCCTTCCGATTCATTACAATTCACATCTCTTACCCACTCCTTCCGATTCATTACAATTCACATTCTTACCCACCCCTTCCTATTCATTACAATTCACATCTCTTACTCACCCCTTCCTATTCATTACAATTCACATCTCTTACCCACTCCTTCCGATTCATTACAATTCACATCTCTTACCCACTCTTTCCGATTCATTACAATTCACATCTCTTACTCACCCCTTCCTATTCATTACAATTCACATCTCTTGCCCACCCCTTCCTATTCATTGCAATTCACATCTCATACTCACCCCTTCCTATTCATTACAATTCACATCTCTTACCCACTCCTTCTGATTCATTACAATTCACATCTCTTACCCACTCCTTCCGATTCATTACAATTCACATTCTTACCCACCCCTTCCTATTCATTACAATTCACATCTCTTACTCACCCCTTCCTATTCATTACAATTCACATCTCTTACTCACCCTTCCTATTCATTACAATTCACATCTCTTACCCACCCCTTCCTATTCATTACAATTCACATCTCTTACTCACCCCTTCCTATTCATTATAATTCACATCTCTTACTCACCCTTCCTATTCATTACAATTCACATCTCTTACTCACACCTTCCTATTCATTACAATTCACATCTCTTACCCACCCCTTCCTATTCATTACAATTCACATCTCTTACTCACACCTTCCTATTCATTACAATTCACATCTCTTACCCACCCCTTCCTATTCATTACAATTCACATCTCTTACCCACTCCTTCTGAATCATTACAATTCACATCTCGTACCCACCACTTCCTATTCATTACAATTCACATCTCTTACTCACACCTTCCTATTCATTACAATTCACATCTCTTACTCACCCCTTCCTATTCATTACAATTCACATCTCTTACCCACTCCTTCCGAATCATTACAATTCACATCTCGTACCCACCACTTCCTATTCATTACAATTCACATCTCTTGCTCACCCCTTCCTATTCATTACAATTCACATCTCTTACCCACCCCTTCCTATTCATTACAATTCACATCTCTTACCCACCCCTTCCTATTCATTACAATTCACATCTCTTCCCCACCCCTTCCTATTCATTACAATTTACATCTCTTACCCACCACTTCCTATTCATTACAATTCACATCTCTTACTCACCCCTTCCTATTCATTACAATTCACATCTCTTCCCCACCCCTTCCTATTCATTACAATTCACATCTCACTCACCCCTTCCTATTCATTACCATTCACATCTCTTAGTCACCCCTTCCTATTCATTACAATTCACATCTCTTACTCGCACCTTCCTATTCATTACAATTCACATCTCTTCTCACAGATTCCTTCTCCTTCCCCACTCTCCAGGTATCCATCTTCCCATTAGCACAATTATATTTGCTGGCTCCCTTCTTCTGTGATCTCTCATATGTTCTTTACAGATTATTGTACCTAGGAACCTCATAGCCTCAGTACATCTTCTGATCTCTCCTATTCCACCTTCTTAATTATATACCATGATCTCCGCACTAATTCCACTGACAACAATGCTCTACACTCTTAACATTATCCCTGCAATATATCCCTCTTGTCTACCTGTTATTTATTATTTATTTATTTATTTAATCCAGTTTGATGACTGGGAAGGTCCACTGGGCTCAAAGCGCCCATTTTCAGTGGAGGCTCAGGGAGAAAAGCTCCAATAATACATAGTACAAGCTCCATAATATGAAGTACAATACATAGTGGAAACAGAAACAAACTAAGCAAATTTTACATACAAAATAGCAAAAACTAAACAAAAGTCAAACAGCAGCTTGGAGAAGGATGTAAAGCATATTTACGTGTTTAGTGGTTGAGAACAGTAGTACAAGGTTAAATTAATACATAGGTTTAAATCATCTGAGAATGATATAGAAGTAACATTAGCATGGATGAGTTCTTTATGCATGAATATTAGCATGAGTTAAATTTATACAGAGGTTTAAATCCTCTGAGAGTGGTATAGAAGTAACATTGGCATGAAGGCAGTACATAGGGTTAATCAATAGTGTGTAAGGAAGAACAAACTTTGTGTGTTATAAAGTATTTATGCATTAAGCAGGTTAGGTAGGTGGAGTGCAATTGCATTTCCATTTTTGGGAGAGGTAAGAATGCAGCTGGGTTTTGAAGTGTTCAGAGTTCTCAGAAATTCTTAGAGATGGAGGGAGATAATTCCATTTTTTGGTGATAGAAAAGGATAGGAGAAGCTGACCAGTGGGACAGTTTGGTTTATAAACAGAGATTAGATTTTGGTGGGTAGAGCTTAGAGTTCTGTTTGGGGTGTATAATGTTAAGATGTTTATTAGTACTGGTGATATAGTTGGTTTGAAAATAAGCTTGTGAGTGGTGATGAGTTGGAGATAGTTAAGGTAGTTTGTGAGTTCTAGCCATTGCAGCTGGTGGAGAGGTTTACAGTGGTGAGTGGAGTATTTGGAAGTGGTGGCGAACTTTGAGAGTTTATTGTAACAGGATTCTAGTTTAGAGGAGATGGAGGAAGATAGGTTGGTTAGTAGAGGAGCACCATACATTAGTGAGGGTAGTAAGAAGGTAGTGGCGAGGGTCTGTCTTGTTGAGGGGGTGAGGAAGTGGGAGTTTCTGTACAGCATGCCAAGTTTCTGATGGGTTTTCTTTATATTTTGCTGAATATGGGTATTGAATTTTAGGTGTTCATCAATAGTAACTCCAAGAAGTTTAGCAAAAGGAACAATTTCTATAGTTGAGTTGGCAAGGCTTGTAATCTTGAAAAAGGTTTTGTCTAGGTGGATAGATTTTGAGGGAGAGAATAGAAGGATCTTTGATTTGTTAGCATTCAAAAAGAGGTAATTTTGGAGCATCCAGTTCTCAGTAGTTGAGAAAGCAGTTTGGAGTTTTTGTCTGGAGCTCAGGGAGGTTTGATGCAGAGCAAACTAAAGTTGAGTCATTTGCATACTGTACCATCTTAGTGTTAGGAATGGCTGCATGGAAATCATTAATGAAGATATTGAAGAGCATAGGGCCAAGAATGGATCCCTGGGGTACCCCTGTTGGGGTAGGAAGGAAGGCTGAGGTGCCAGTCTTCCATTTTACTGCCTGAGATCTGTCAGAGAGGTAGCTGCTGAACCAGGTAGTGGTGTTTTGTGAGAGGTTAAGATTGGAAAGGTGGTGAAGAAGGTAGGTATGGGAGACTGTGTCGAAAGCCTTGGAGAGGTCAAGGAGAACTGTGGATACAAGTTCTCCAGAGTCACGGGCATGGTTTAAGATGTCTAGAAAAGAGAGAAGAGCTGATATTGTGCTATGGCCAGGATGGAACCCATGTTGTTTTGGGGTGAATTTTTGAAATAGGGGAGAGCCTCGCTATGGGTCAGAAGTTGGAGATGTTTTTATTTTTGCCTACTTTAGGGAGGGATACGATAAAGGCTGCATGCCACAGTTTGGGGACATACGATTCTTGCATGGATCTGTTGATGTGTATGCTAATGGGGATGGCGATGCTGTCTGCTGCAATTCTTAAAAAAAGTGAGGGGATATTGTTAGGGGCACTGGAGCAAGGCCTAAGCTTAGAGAGAGTTTTTTTATATATGAGGTGGGGATGGGTTTGAGGTGGAATATGAGAGGTGAGTTTGGGGTGGAAGGTTGGTCAGTGGGATTGATTTGGGGGGAGGTGTTGTTGTTTGGGAATGTTTTAGTGAGTTCTGCTATAGAGTTAGTAAAGAAGGAGTTGAATAGAGTAGCTATTTCTGGGTCAGATTTACTAGTGTCAGGGTAAGGGTTGTTTTTGGTGCCTGGGTTGAGAAGTGAGTTGATGGATTTCCAGAACTGTTTGGGGTTAGAGGAGTGGTTAGACTGGAGTTTGATATAGTATGCTTCTTTGTCTTGTGTGATAGAGCCAAAGGAGAAGGAAGAAGGCAAGACTGTGAAGAACAGTCAGTGGTTAGGTAGGTAATCTCAGAGGTAAGGAATGTATGGAGAATGTAGCACTTGTTTACTGTAGTTGTTGTATGCATCACATAACACAAGTCTCCAACCAAATTCCTTGCAAGCATAACAGCATATTTAACAGCAAACAGTTTATGTAGTAAAAGCAGTCACAGCTTCAGTTAGTCCCTTAGACTACTGTAAGCATAACAGCATATGTAACAGTAAACAGTTTCTGTAGTAAATGCAATCACTACATCAGTTAGATCCCTAGACTATATAAAGTTAGCTAACTACTTCAGTTGGAAAACATAAACATGCCTGTTAAACCAGGTGCACCACAAACATTTGAAAAGAGCTTAAACACTTGCAGGCACTTACTTGCAGATGTGCACAGTGGAAAGGGTCTGATGAAGCTTCCTCACCACAAGCAGGCCAAAAGATATCTTTCAAAATGGTGCCACTCAAGGAGACCCACTAATATAGACTAGTTAAAGTGCATGGGGGAGGAAGGAGATACGAAATGGCAGAAGGTATAACCAGAAAAAGTAGGTAGAGATCTGGCCCACCCCCTTCACAGAAGACTGCAAAGAAAAGCAATCAGCATAAGAAGTGGAAACCTTGGAGCTGTAATGTAAGTGTAACAAGGAAGAGGTAGAAGCAGGAAATTAGGAGTGTAAGCAGTTAGTTGCAGAAACACCACTTTATGGCCTTGGTGTGCAACTAATACAAAGGAAGGTAAATCTATCTGGGGGACAAAATACACCAAGTAAAGGGTACTTGCCTTACTTTACAAGTATTCAATGTGGAGGCAGATTCATGTGGGACAAGATACAGCAAGTATATTGTTAAGTTATGCCACCCAGTGTCAATAGACAAAGCTATAGCTGCCTGGGGGGAGAGCCTTTGCAGGTGTTCATGCCGGCAAAACAATGTTTAAAAAATAACTAGTAAAATTAAAAAATGTGCTGTAAAAGGAAATGTAAATAACCAGTCACAATGTTTAAAACATAACTGTTAAGGACCACATCTGCTAATAACAAGAACTGTAAATATCCAGTCACCTATGCAGACTTGTCTGGTAGGTATCCTTATTAAAAAGTGTTATTTCTGGCTTGCAATAACTGTAGGGAGAAACCAGACCATAGCAGTGGTTTTATGTGGCAATGCTGCAGTTGCTGAGTGGGGGTGGGGGGTGGGGGATCCGAGCTGCGATGATGCAGGTAGACCAAGTGTGCTGTAAAAAAGAGAGAACAAGTGATGTTAGGAATATGGGCTAGTGATTACAAAGTGCACAACACCTCAGTTATGGCAAAGTAAGAGGAGTGAATGTAAGCTGACTGAGTCTGGATGTGTCTTGTTAGGAGAGGTATAAAGGAATCTAGAGAGGCTGTAAGGGGACCTTTGGAGTGAGTGTGCAGTGACTGAGATAGATAGAAGTTCAACAGACCATAAATGTATGGACTTCTGACCTCAGGGCTTGTAGTGGATTTGATAACAGGTAGAAATCATATTATCGTAACAGTAAAACACATACTTATGCAGTCAACTTTTCTCAAAATAGTGTAGTAGGCAATAATTGCTTAGAACACATTTGAGAATAGCATAGTGCACACAGTTATGCAGGGTGTAATATTTAGTAATACAGACTAAAACAGATCAATAGAGGCCAAAGATGCTTGCCGGCTGCCAACAGAGAACAAGAATTTCTCTCTCTAACAACTTAGAACACTGCTTTGGAAAGTGGAATATGTGCAGTTGCAGCTTTTACAATTAACTAGGGAAAGGATACTGTAGGCAAGTTCACAAGAGAGTCAAAACCAGTTAAGGAACATTACATTACCCAAGTCTCCAACTAAAATCCTTTGTAAGCATAACAGCATATTTAACTCTTGTGAGCATAACAGCATATGTAACAGTAAACAGCTTCTGTAGTAAAAGCAATCACTACGTCAGTTAGATCCCTAGACTACATAAAATTAGCTAAGTACTTCAGTTGGAAAACATAAACATGCCGGTTAAACCAGGGGCACCACAGACATTTGCGAAGAGCTTAAACACTTGCAGGCACTCCTGTTAGCTCCTGTTCAGTCCAGTTACTTCACTCACTCCTTAACAAACAATGCAGACCCATTCAAAACCTCCAGCACCTTAACACCAAACCTTTTCCAAGTGTTCATACAAAGCAACACAGTTCTTGCTCAGCTTCTACCATACATTGTCTCCAGACAGAAAGAAGGAAAAAAATCACAGTCAGATTAATCATATTAATCATTATTCTCCTAATTCATAGATGCAACAAAACAATCCATGGATCTCAAAGACCACCTTCCCATAACCTATCCACCAGTCAAATATAAAAAGCCTTCCTGAAAGCAAGGAGAATTAGGAACAAACTAGAACAAGACTTCATACTAAACACTAGCAGCCCACGCATAATAGGTATCACCTGATCATGGATAAAAACCAGCATCTCCTGAATCATCACTACTCCCATTTATAACTACCTATTTAACAATACACCAGGAACCAGAGTGGGTAGAAGACCCATGATGCTGATAAAAACAACAACAAAGCCGCATGCCTGACCCAAAACACATCCGACAATGGCAATTACCCAAACTCATTAAACTTAAATTTTCACCATTACAAACATAACAGGTTTTCCCTTCTGCTGCACTATATACCTCTCCAATCAAATAACACAAAATGTAAAGATCTGTAAAAGAAACAATGCAGCACATCTGCTAAAACAGTTATTATTCCTGGTGACTTTGACCTTAATAGCTCATGTGCTACAACACAGAACTGATTTAATTACAGACCTGAGGATTACTCAGTAAGTTAAAGTATCCATCAGACCATTAAAAAATGTAAACACTTTGTTCTCAATCTACTCATTGTAAACATATCACTCAGAGTACCAACACTATGAGTCTGCCTCTAGCCTTCATTGATCACTGCCCCATAGCATTCAGTATGGAAATGAAAAACAACAAAACTCCTTGCAAGTGAACACTTTCCATCCCGAAATACCTAAAGCATTTCAGCTTTAAAAGAAGAATTGTCATGAATCCAATGGCACACCATCCTACAAAACAGTGATCCTGCCAAACTGCCAGTCACCCTAACATCCACCATCATTAAATTGCCAGGCAAATATTTTCCAAAGGTTAGTAGGCTTCTCAAATGCAACCACAAAGAAAAAAAATGTGGGGCACGAAAGAACATGAAGCCCTGTACAAACTGAAAGACAAAATTTTTCAGGAATGAAAAAAAAAAATTCCTACACATATAACCTAGATAGACTTGGAGATCCAAGGCAAACTCCCTTCAGTCCACTCAAAGTTCACACATAAATAATCTAAAGCAACAATGGAGCCTCATCAGCACATCAGTGGTTATTCTACTTATAAGAGCTTCTCCAGGAAGACACTATCCCTGCCCCTCAGACAATCTCCCCTCTGTAGAGTTTCTAAATGAATTTTCATCCCTCCTCTCCACCTTCACAAAAATCATAGCCTCCTCAGAGTAGTAACCCGGGCACTCCTTTTATGTCTAAACTTTCTTCTTGAGAAAAACAAGAATCATACACATTGATAAATGCATTGATCAAATCCTTTTGGATGTACACATGGATGAGGATGGTCATCACTCCTGATTTCTACTTTATGCAAAGACCATAGTCTTTCCATGGCTCATCACCTCCACAACCTATGTTTCTCCACAAACACACTGCCACCTCTATGGAAACAGGATCTAATTAAATCCATATTCAAACTAGTCAAACCTCAAAGTGTCAAATACTAAGGACCAGTCTCAATTATGCTCACCCTAGCCAGACCACCTAACTAAATGAATATACCCAGAATATATCCTATTTTCACCCATTCAGCAAGAGCATTTTTTTTCTGGACACAGTACAATAATAGTACTATACACCATCGCTGATGACATCTTCCATAATATGGACAAGAGAATCTTAGCAGGAACAATTTTTTATTCACCTAATAAAAACCTGAAATGGCAGATCACTTATCTCAGCCAGGATAAGCCAAGACATCATCAACTGCATCAGGAACTTCCTCAATGCAGAGAATTTAAAGTAAACCCATTCCCTATTTACCTCTGTAAACAAATACCACAATGCAGACCACAGATTCTGTACATTAACACTCTCCATATAGAAAACCCTTCCACTAAAACTGCAATTTATCCCATCCTTCAAAGAATTCTGTAACCATCTTAAAGAATAAACAAAAAAAGGTCCAACAGTCATCAAACACTAAAAATAAATGGAAAAAGTGGTGACTAGTGTGGTGTGGAGTGCAAATCTCAAAATCCAAGTTTGTTTTATCTCTGGTTGGATTCCTACTTGGATTTAAAGTTTTGCACTGCACACTACAATAGTCAGTACTTATTCAGTTCATCTTAAAGAATACCTAATTAATGGCCAGTATTCATAGTCATTTGTGCACATGCAGTTAAGCTTCCTGAGACATGCATGAACGACTGCAGCTGAGCTGAAGTTTATAGAAGCCATTTACACCAATGCATAATAACCTCAAATGTTTTATGCAAATGTACAAATAATGAGATGGAAATGAGGAGTGATGTAAATCTTTGTATGCTAATGAAGTGTGTTTTTTAGCATTTGTGATTCTTAGTCAGATTTTCCCACTTTACTATGCTGGTTGCAGGTGCGGTATATAAAGGGAAACATTGCCAAATCTATCAGAGTTTCAATCAGCAAAAATGCTATCAATTTCTATGAGCTTTGATATTTCTATGGTTGAGTTGCTTGTCTTGCCTGGGCCAAAACTGCTTGCACACAGTGGCACTCAGTGGTCAAGAAAGTGAAAATATAAGCAAAGGATTATTCATTATAACTTTGATAATCAGGAAATCCTTGATAGGTTCAGTGAGTACAGGGACATTATAAGGGTCTCTGTGGGCATGTTTAATCTCAATAGGGGTACTTGAGGAATGTGTGGACTTCCCGGTGACACCAAAGTATATACAGTCCTCATTATACTTGCTACAGGGACCTTCCAGAATTAGACTGGGGACACAGTACCACTGGAAGAATGACCAAGCCACAGAAAAACTAGTAACCTCTAAAAACAGGGTCAAAGCCAGCCCAAACCACAAATCCGGTAATCCAGTGTTATGAAAACTGTAGTCCAAGGAAATTCAGCCCAAGAATCTATAAAAGCATCTAAAAAAGATTTAATAAATAGGTTAAGTTCTTTCATCCAGCTACATCAAATGGACTTCATCAGAACAAATGCAAACATTTTACCAGCTACTTAAATACTAGTTCCTTAATTTAAAAATAGTCATGTGATTATGCTTCTTAAGAATATTGTACGTAAGCCCTTCCTAAGACATAAAATAATAAAGTGCATTCATACAGTGTATTAAAACAATCAACTAATTTAATAAACATTAAGAAAACAGTATGTTTAAAAGTTGATAATGTAGTGTGAAAAAAGTATTATAAAACTTTTTTTTAGAGCTTGACAGCCCTTAACTTCAACACACTGTTTAAGGAAATGGCATCATTTAATCCAGGTGGTGAGCTAGAGTTCAATCTAATCTGCCATAAAAGTTCCCTGTATTCAAGCTTGTATTTCCAAGGGCCACCCCTTGGGTTTACAGGGACTTTCTCTAGGATTGAGACAAAATATTTGTTGTTGCCACTGCAATTTAATTTGTGTTTGAGAAGAGTGTTATTAATGTTGACATTTCTGATGTCGTAAATATGTTTATAAATTATTTTTTCAACAATTGTTCAGTCCTGCCAACATAAAAAGTGTGGCAGAAATTCCAGAATGCTAAGTAGACTACTCTGCCAGTATTGCAATCATCACCTTTACACACTTTAAGTACATTGATAATGGTTTTAAGTTTTATTTCTTCACCTTCAGTGATGTACTTACACTGTGAACACCTTCCATATTTCCTTGAGCCCCCAGTGATTATTAATGTTTGCCCACATTTTTTACCTGTCTCTAGCTTTTCTTTAATATTAAGATGCCTTTTGTAAATAAATTGGGGTTTGTTCCCTAAGGCATTCTTGTAACTATCATCACATTTAATGCATTTCCAATTGTTGGTCAGTACATCCTTTCCTCGTTTACTCTCAACCCCATATTTGTCGGCCATTGTGCAATCATATATAACTGGGTCAGACTTAATGTTGTCACTGGTTTTGTCCTTATTGCCATCATTTATAGTAAATGAATCATCTCCCAGTAATGGTGTAAATATCATATTCTCCCTCTTACTTTTGACTTTTTGAGCAATATCATGTAGCACAGCCTTAGACAGCCTTAGAATAACCCCTTTCAAGAAACATCTTATACAAATTGTCAATGTCTATCAAGATAAATCATCTCTGGATATAAGCCTTGATGCCCAAACCATCTGGCCCTTAACAAAGGCTCTTTTTAGATTCCAAGGATGGCAACTTGTATAATGCAAAAAATTCAGAACCACCCCACCATCAGAATGGGCCATTCCACAACAGCTGATGGTGCCATGCCATCTCACACTAAAGAACATCAGACATTAAACATAGGCCAGTCTACTTACATGGAAAACAATGATGCAAATGGAAATTCAAATAGTTTTCACCTGTCTTCATGGTTACATAAGGCTAGTGTGATGTTTGATCATATCAGAACATCTATGGAAGTAAGTGGCTTCTTTGATATACAATTAGACATGTTTCAAAAAGTTAACTAAATTTAAGAAATTGTAGCTGGAAAAACCTTTATTTAAATGAATGCATTACTAGGAGGAGGGTCCCAAAAGGACTCTGGGTGTGGAAAATTCCAAATGGGGTAGCATATGACAAAGAGCTTTATCAAAAACTTATTTTAGCATTTGATAATTGTGGGATAGGTGCAATAGAAATCCTTATAGAATACAATGAAAAAATCATGGTGGGACTTTTGAATAAGGTGAACAGCTTAAATAAAGGTCTACTAAAATTATAATCACTTGGGTCATATTGTTATATACCCACGGACACAATGTCTTCAGCAGTGAGTTGGCAAATTTTAAAAATTACCTGTAGGGAACTTTTGTCAGAAAATTCACAGGAACAAATGATTGTAACTAAGGAAATATTTAATTTGAGAAGGGATATAGGAACTGGATTGGGCAGACATGGCTTAAATGATTCTTTGAAGAATGATTTAAGGTTCAAGGTCAAAGCCAATGAATACAATATGTTTTTACATATTGATGATGTGTTGGACAAAATCATAATGAGAAAACTAAACAAAATTCAAAGGGATGACACTGATTACTTAGAAGGCACAGCTTATTCAAAATCATGTTATGCCAAGCACAAGCAGGCAGTTTATCAAAAAACTCCTAACATCAATAGCCTTGTGATGAGCTGGACCAGCTTGATGAAGGTGATGAGGCAATTTACAATGATATCAACAATGAGGATTTTTTAGAAAGGGAGTCATTTTCCTCACTATGTCTTCCAAAAGAATAGTCCACATGAACCAGAGGGACTTGTCCATGTCAGGGATGCAGGACAGGGCACATTATTATTTTGTTCAAGGCACGAAGCACAAGAACAAAAGGAAACAATGGATTTATGGATGAACAATATCATATTATTTCATCAGCTTTCACTACTGACAAATCCATGAATACGGATGGAGTGTTGGACCTTATATGTAGTACTGAACCTTCATTAGGAGCCATGTGACTATAACTGAACACAAAGGGTTTAAGATATTAATCTAAAACATCATGACTTGTTCAGCAAGGGCTTCACCTTTGTGTCTAAAGTTAAAAACTGACATCAATGACTTGTTGATTGACCTGAAATTATACATTAGGAAATGTTACTTTAGGCTTTTGTTCCAAAACATTCATAGCACACTTTATGTCATGGGCACATTTGCAAGTTAAAGCACCATATATATTAGAGACATACACACCTCCAAACTGGTCAAACAGTATGATGAACAGGAGACACTTCAGGTGCAATGAACCATTTCAAAGAACTCTATTCAAATCATAGCTAGCAACTGGCTCCCAAGTCTGACTCGAGATTCCCAATCCACCTATCTGGACCTCTTCGAACCTATCAAGATTCAACCCTTTACCTAATTCTGCATGACTTTAACTACCAAAACATAGATTGGAAGAACTACTCATGCCAGGACACAGATGCCCAGAGATTCCTCGATTTTGTCAATGCAGACACCTTGGAACACCTAGTCAATACCCCCACATGAGGCGATAAAATCTTGGACTTGATATTAACCAACATGAGTAACCACTGCAGCATCCCTACAGTATCATCCTCCCTGGTAAAATCTGACCATAAAGCGGTCACTTTCAAAGTCACCATCTCCCCCAACCTGCCTCTAGCTAGGGTCAAACAAATAAACTTCCTCCAAAGCTGATTACAGCATCCTGAGGGATGGTATAAACAGCTTCATAGCCTCCTGCCCATCTGTAGGAACTGGCACCAATATCCAAAACTACACCAAAGCACTATATGAGCATTTATATAGATGCATGGAATCAGGAATACCTGACAGGACTAAATCATCCTCAGCCAGGAAAGGTAAGCCAGTCTGGTGGACATCTGCAATAAATAAACTCTATAACGAAAGGAAAAATTGCTGTCCAGGACCAAAAAGGAGCAGATGCCCAATTGGAAGCAATCTCTCCTTAGCCTGAACAAGCAAATAAGAGCACTAGTGAAATCCTCCAAAGCAAACTCCGAGTCCAAATTGGCCACATCTACTAGAGACAATCATAAGGCCTTCTTCACATATGTCCAAACTCTGAAAGGAATCACCCAGATCTGCTCAGAACTGGTGGTCAAGGACACCACATATGCAAATGCCATAGATATAGCAAACTTGCTGGTTGACAGATTCAGTAAAAACTTCACCTGTCTGCCCCCCACATCAGTAAATCAGGACATCCCCAGTACCTGTTCCTTCCACTTATATCTAAGGAACAGGTCATCACTGCTCTCTCAAAGGCAAAAAGTACAGCCTCCATTAGATCCAATAACATCCAGGCTGCATTCTACATGAACTCAGGCAGGAACTTGTAGCACCATTAGGTGCCCTATTCAACCAAAGCCTGAGTACTGACTACATCCCAGTTGAGTGGAGAACAGCCACTGTCATCCCTTTGTACAAAGGTGGAGTGTCCACCACTCTGGGAAATTATAGACCCATCAGCCTAACTAACCTGATCCGCAAGGCCATGGAACAGATTATAATGGACCTCATTAACAAGGACATTGGCAACCTCCAAACACTTGATCCCACACAGTTTGGCTTCATCAAGGGTAGGTCATGTCTATTAAATTTGTTGACTTCTTTGAGACAGTCACCCAAGCCATGGATGAGGAGAAGACGGAGCACACTGCCTACCTTGACCTTGCCAAAGCCTTCAACACTATTACCCACTTGGGCATAATAGATAAACTCTCTCAACTAGGCTTCAATCTGTCTGTTATCAGATGGGTAGCAAACTGGCTCACCGATAGAACCCATCTAGTCAAAACAGAGGAAGCCACTTCAGGTAGTAGACCTGTAATGAGCAGCATACCCTAGGGTTTGGTCTTGGGGCTTCTGATATTTGGGATATACTTTTCTGAGGAGCAGGCCAAAACCAGTGGGCTATGGCTGACCAAGTTTGCAGATGACTGCAAACTGGGCACTGTCATCAATTCCCCTAGTGATCTGGACATCCTCCAAGAGGGTTTCACCTAAACAAATGACTGGTGCCAGAAATGTGACCTCGAGCTGAATACCAAAAAAAAAATGCAACATCATCACTTTTGGGGAGAGTGACATCCCCACAAATTATCACATTAATAACAATGTCCTAAGCATGCAATCAGTTGTGAGGGATTTGGGCAACCAGGTTGATAGCAACCTGACTTTTGACCACCATATTGTTTCCATTGTATGGAAAGCTTTCTACATGGCTGACCTCATAATTAAAGGTATCTCATTCAGGGACAAAGAGATCATAACATCCTTGTATTCTTTCCTTATAAGGCCCGTTATTAAGTACAATGTTCATTTCAGCATGTACCTTGCAAAGCACATGCAGCAACTGGAAAGACCACAGAGGGTCCTCACCAGGAGAATCCAGGATATCAAACATCTACCATACACAGATAGACTAAAAGCCCTATCCCTCAACTCAGTTTCATAAAGACTCCTCAGAGGTGACCTCTGTCTGGCATACAAGGTAATCTTGGACCCCACCTTGATGGGACTGTTGCATATTCGCAAGTCAAGTTCAACTCGAGGAATCTACACATGCAATCTCAACCTGGTCAGTGACATCAATAGGACTTGTTGGTGGGACAGATTTGTGTACCAGAGACTCCCCCATCTGTGAAATAGACTCCCTCTCCACATCAAGCAGAGTACATCATTACCCCTTTTTAAGCACAGCCTGAATAACTTGATGAGAAACAGAAAAAATACCCCTGGGATACCACCTTTGTCCCTGAGAGACAGGGGCATTGGGTGCTGATTTGACTAAATGTGGGCTAAATTCTTGGCTAGGCTTATATGGATCTCAGGGCCAATAGCCTAGTAACTTCCTATGATATTATGACAATCCTATGATCCTATAATTCTTCACTACCTCCCACCCTTCAACTATTTGAAAAATTGTGTGAGAAGGATATCAGAAGACTATAACAACAAAGGTTTGGGATTTGTTATAATTTAAGTAAGGGAGATTCCAAACTCTTAATGGATTTATCCTGTAACAAAGAAATCTGAATTATGAAAACTGACAAGGGGGTGGGATTGTTTTAATGATTGCGACTGATTACACATGAAAAATGTATAGTATTTTGAACAATGACACCCAGTACTGTAGGGTATCAAAAAATGAATTGAACAAAGCTTATTACAAAATTGGTCTTATGCTCAAATACTTTTTTGACCAAGATACTATTGACTAGAAGCTATACACCTTTTTAAAGCTAGACCACCCAGTATCCCACACTGTATTTAATATCCCTGAGATACATAAAAGCATTGAAAACCCACCTATGGACCCCATCATAGCAGCAGCCAATTCTATAACACATCCATTGACCATTTACATTGATGCTAAACAAAAAGGCTTATTGAAAGCATACTCATATATCCTAAAGGACTCATGGTTCTTTTTGGGGAACATCAAAAATAAATACTTTAATGAAAACATTTTACTTATGACTGGAGATGTGATTGACCTTTTTCATGTATTCCCACAAAAAGGGACTTGAATGGTTCAGAGAGGCTTGTAATCATTCCAAGAATTTGATCAAGAAAGAAGTTGGAGAACTTTATGGAAATTATTCTACAAAATAATTATGTTTTTTAAGGGGAATACTTTGGGCAACTAAAAGCAGTCACAATGGGAGCTGCCTGTCCCCCATTATATGCCAGCATTGTCTTGTGGCACTAGGAGCAAAACTGCATTTTCGTATCTCATTACATGGAATACATTGCAAAATTCTTGAGATTCCTGGATGATATATTTATTATTTGGAAGGGCAATGTCACCCAATTCAAAGAATGTGTGACATTTACAAATCATACTACCAACATTGTGAGGTTTACCTACACTTGTTCTTTTACTTCTGTTCATTTCTTATATGTCACAGTCACAAAGGACTATGTAAAGGGTGAATTCTTTTTTCAAATTGTTCAGGAAACCAACTTATTTGAATAACTTTTTGCATGGTACAAGTTGCCATCCTTGGAGTCAAAAAAGAGCCTTGGTTAAGGGCCAGATGGTTTGGGCTGTGACAATGGGAAGTACTGCCAGCCATGCCAGGAGAAGTAGAGCAGTGGATTAGTAAGTTAGAGTTTTGTAAAGAATTATATATCATTTGCGTATCAAACTAATTTGTACAGATGCTTGTGTTTAAAATGTATTTGCAAAGTTGTTTGCATCAAAATGAATCAACAGTGTGCCCTGCTGGAAAGAAAAGAAATGTACATATATTATATATTATTGTAACTAATTTAAATGTATATGTGTTGACAGAGGATACTGGAAGAAAAGAGGTTAAGCTCAAATTTCAAAAATAGTAAGAAAATTAAACTACTAGGCCTAGGCCATAAAGATGTTATCTCACAGTTTTGAATGATGCCAGAGACACAATGTCTGTAAGAAGTATGGCTTAGTAGCTCCTGTAGGAAGAAGGGAAGTGTTTTATGGTTTTATGACTTCCAGCAATGGCACCAGATCCAAGCAATGCTCTTGTGTGAGTATTATTGACATGTAGGTGCTAAAATCCTGGCAGCTTTTAGTGTTGGTGATAGTGTGGAAACCAGCAGCCAGATGACCAGTTGTATGTGATGTAATTCTGTACAGAAATAATGTTTTAATATTAGAGGAGACTGAAGTCTCAGAAGCAGTCTGTTCTTGTAACCTGACAAAGGAGGAAGACCACTCACTTACTTTATCTTGCCTTGTGCTAGTAAGTGACCAGGAACTAGTACTCTTTGGATTAGTTAGGAAAATATAGTGAGAATAGTTAAATATCGCTTTTGTGTAACTGTTTGAATCTTTCCAGCTGTGTTATTTTTTTACTTTAACATTTTTTTATTTTTAAAATATATTTTTTCAAACATTACATGACTTCAAAATGAACAACATATATACAATTTTAAAGCTTATAAACATCAGAACATCATTTAACTATATACATTAGTGTCTATACAAAAAGTAATAAATGCATTTAAGTACATTGTGAATAATTATATATTAGTTCATATATTGTTGAACATTTTCTCAAATATTTCCAGTATTTTCATCCAAGAGTTATAAAGTGATGTAGGTCTGGTAGTTCTGTTCTTCAATGTAGATATTTCCATTTGTCCAACTATTAAATATAGGTTTTTAAACTCTGAACATGGGAGAAATCATACTTTTCCAGTGAATGGTGATGATTTTGTGTGCTACTGCCATCAGTGTCCATAGTATTTTAAATTCTTTTTTTGGCACACAGTCTGGGATACAAGAGTTGAATAAAATCATTGATTTTGTTAATTGGTAATTATCATTAAAGACAATCTGGAAAAATAATTAATATTATTCCATTACAAAGTGAGACACTTGCCTTCATAGAAAACATGTTGCCAGTCAGCTCTTGTTTTAATTTGACATCTCCAGCATTGATCCTCACTAGCAAATATTTTGGCAAATGTGTGTGCTGTATAAAAACTTCTATGTAAATACCTCCAAGTGAATAGTTTCCAGTATATTGACAATGTTGGTTGTTTTGAGGATTTTAAAATATTTTTTTTCTTCTTCATTAGGAGGGTGGTGGTTTATCTGTGTGTACTAATCCAAGTAAGTGTCTACATGGTAGACTTTTGTTTTTTTAGTAATTTTGTAAATATTAGATAGGTAACCACCACCTTGATAAGGCTGATTTCTCATTATAAAAAATATTCAATTAATTTTGGAACAGTATGTCTGACTGTTACTTGCATTTGTTCAGTTTTATTTATAATGTATTGTCTTAGATTTTGCAGAAGTAGCCATGAGTCATTATTTATATTATATTTGCTAACTATTTGATCATTAGTTAATATTTTCCCTTGTTCTACCAGTTGGTGCCAATAGCTTAGTGATCCTTTCTTGAGTGTCTCCATTTTTTGAATTTGGGATGCATCAAATGTAGTGGGTGTAAAGCCTATGGGAAAGGTCAGGAAAAAAAACAAGAATTAATATTTGGAACTTTGTTTATGTATATTTTAAATGTTGTTAGTGTAGTATTTATATATATTTAAAGGTAGTTTATTATTTTTATTTTTTCCCACTAAGTGATCTTTTAACATCCAAACAAGGGGTAATGGCATGATAGTTAAACAATCTTAGATATGGTTGTGACTGACTTCTATATAAAACTGTTCATGTATTTGTTTCCAAATAGGCATGTAGTATGCATTTAACCATAAAGTTATATTTTTGACAACAGACGACATAATGTATGTCTCGATATCTGGTAGGTTAATTCCTCCATCTTCCCAATTTGGTAAATCTTTAAAGCAATTTGTGGTTTATTTGGGAACCATAAAAAGTTTAATATTAGTTTATTATATCTTTGAATTATATATTTGGGAGGTGACAGTGAAAAGCTTTGCATTAGATATAATACCTTGGGAAAATGAGTGATTTAAAAATATATAATATGTCTCCCATTGTAAAGATATATTTGTTCCCATTAGATATTGTTTGCTCTATTTTAGCTAGTGTTATTTTATAGTTGAATATAAGAGAGTCTGTTAAGTCTTCCATCAGCTCTATACCTAAATATAGTAATTTGTTATCCACTGCTATGTATTTGGAATATTTTTTGTTTGTTTCTTTTTAGTATTACATAGCATGATTTCTGTTTTATTTTCATTAAAGTGTAAACCTGAGACACTTTGAATGTTGTTTATATCATTAAATAATGCCTGCAAAGATTTGTTAGTGTCCGAGAGGGTTATTTATTTTATTTTTATTTATTTTACATTTGTTAACCGGGGGTGTCTGACTGAGCCGAAAAGGCCCCTTTTCAGCAGAGGCCTGGGGAGAAAAGCTCCACATAAAAAATTACAGATACATTTAGATATTTTGACATGATCAGTATATACACAAATTACAATAGACATGTTTTTACAGTGGTATGCAGTGCATCAACAGTTACAGTGGAGAAAACAAACAAGAAAATATTAATTTAAAAATAAAGGTAATTAATAGATTTGTTGTGTACAGCTGAAACTTGGAACATAGGTTATATTCACCAGTGTTTGTGAGTAAGAGTGAAAACTATTATCAAGTACTCTAGGTTTAGTATGTGTACCTTATGGGGAGCAGTCATGACACTGCCAACTTTGCTTGAGATGTTGCTTAATGAGGTTTTTAAAGGAGGCTTTGGACGATGTGTTTTGTATGCCAGTGGGGAGAAAGTTCCATTTTTTAGCCACTGAACTACTATATAGTTTGTCTCCAAAGCTATTGTAGCTGTTAGTGACTTCTAGTAGTAGTAGTTTTCTTGATGATCTAAGAGGCCTTTTGGCTGAGTGATGTTGTACTAGGCTTTTAAGGGCAGGACACTTATTGGGGAGGAAATAGATAGAATGACAGAGGTAGAGCTGATTGTAGATTAGGAGGTTGGGCATTTCAAGCCAGTGGACCTGTTTCAAAGCAGTACAGTGATGAGTTCTATATGATCAATTTGTAGCAAAGCTGGCAATTCTGTTACAGCAGGCTTCCATTTTGGTTAGTTTAGTTTTGTTGAGATTAGTCAGAATTTGAGATGCATAGAGTAGGGTGGATAGAAGTTGGGAGCGAGCGATGGCTGATTTTGTGCTGTTGGTAAGAAATGGTTTGATACGGAGAGTGATCCCAGTTTGGCATGTACTTATTTTAATAGTTAAGTTGAGATGACCATCAAATTTTAAGTAGGAGGCTATGGTTATTCACAATAGCTTAGCTTGTGCCACTGGAGCGATCGGAGTAGCATTTGTGGAGTAGATAGTGAATTGACTGTTTTCAGTGTTTTTGTTAGAACTGGTTATAATCAAAAGTCAAGTTTTCTTTGGATTGAGGATAAGTTTTGCTTTGGTAAGGTAGTTTTCAACATCAGAGAATGCTAGTTGAGTTGTTTGCAGGAGGATGAGAATGTTTTGTGCAGCACAGATAATGGTAGTATCATCTGCATACTGAATGATAGATGCATGCTGTGTGAAGGTATGGGGGCCATTTGTGAAGATTGTGAATAGTAGTGGTCCTAAGATAAAAGCTTGTGGGACTCCTATAGTTATGGGCAGCTGAGGAGAGAGATAATTTGCCCATTTCACAGCTTGGTACCTGTCAGTTAAATAGCTTTGGAACCAGGTAAGACTGAAATTTGATAGGTGATATTAGTTTAGTTTGTTTAGCAGGATTTGGTGCGAGACTTTATCAAATGCTTTGGACACATCCAAAAAAAGAGTTGACACCTGCAGGTTTTCGTTTTTGAGATGGTTTACTGTGTCTGTAAAGCAGAAGTAGGTTGTAGTGGTACTATGGGAATGTCTGAAACCATGTTGAGTAGGCGACAGGATGTTGCTGTCTAGGAGATATTTTAGCACCTGTGTATGGATGCAATTTTCTAGGATTTTGGCCAGGGGGGAGAGTAAAGCAATGGGCCTGTAGTTATTAAGTTCAGTGGAGGTCCCTCCTTTATGTATGGGTGTAACACAGGATATTTCCCAGAGTTTGGGCACATAGTTTTCAACAATTGATCTGTTTATGATAGTGGAGATTGGGATAGCAATAGCATCTGCTGGGAGTTTCAAGAAATAGCTGGGGAGTAGGTCGGCTGCTGTTGATGAGGTTTTTAGTTTGGAGAGCATGCTTTTGATTGAAGTGGTGGAAAGTGTTTGAGGGTAAAGCTTGTATTAGTGTTATTTGTGTTGGGGGGGATAGTGAGGTTGGAACTGTCATGTGATACTAAGGATATAATTGAGTTCACAACGTGGAAGCTGAATATTGTTTCAATATGAACTTTAGTGTCAGGGGTGGTTGGTTAGGAGGTAGTCTTCTGGGTGGTTTTAGTAGTTGGTTTACATTTTTCCAAAATTGCTGGGGGTTGTGTGGGTATTTAGTTTGTAATGTCATGTAGTAGGATTTTTTTGTCCAGCCTAATGCATTTTTTTGCACGGTTGCACAATTCTTGGTACTTAGTTAGATTTTGTGTTTCTTTGTTTTTTTATAGTAAAGCCAGGCAATGTCTCTGGACTTGAGGATTTGTTTGGTTTCATTTTTGAGCCAGGGGTTTGTAGAGGTTCTAACCTTGATTTTGCACAATGGAGTGACAATGTCTAGGTGTTGTAGAAATGTTTTGTTGAAATATGCTACAGCCTGGTCAAGTGAGAGGGTTTTTAGGGGGGGTCCAGTCCCAGTTATAGAGTAAAGTAATTGAGGACCTCAGGAGAGAAATTTTTTGTGTTTCTAATGGATTTATAGTTAGTGGTTTTGCATATGCTTGTTCTACTACGTATAAGGTATATTATGTTGTGGTCACTTAAGGTGTCTGGGAGACTGCCTGTGTGGGGGTACAATGTGGGGTTGTTAGTTAGGACCCAGTCAAGGATGGATTCCCTTTTAGAGTTTTTATCACATCTAGTTCGAATTTGGACTAGCTGCTGGTAGCCATGGAGATTTATTAGATTACTTGGTAGTTCTGATATACAGGTGAACCAATCTAGGTTGAAATCCCCCAGAATAAGGGTTTCTTGAGAGTATGTAGAAGAACACCAGGATAAGAAGTCTTCAAGGCTAGCAGGTATATTACCAGGTGGAATATAGATCATAATTGTGGTGATGACCTTTTTAGGGTGAAGTTGAAGTTGTGAGATAAGTATGTCCCAATTATTAGGGGAGGGGTGGGCATTTGGTAATTGACATACAGTTAAGTTGGACTTGTACAGTAAGGCAGTTCCACCCCCTTTACAAAGTGGTCTGTCTTGTCTAATGATATTGTAGTCAGTAGGGAGAACTTCTGAGTTAGCTATGTTTTTATTTAGCCAAGTTTCTGTTAAAGCAACTATGTCTGGGGAGTAGTGTGCTATTGTGGCCTGGAGTTCAGGTATTTTATTTTTGATACTTCTAATATAAAAATTTAGCATTAAAAGATGGTTGGTTTTGCTGCTGTTATTGATTTGCCAGAGATTAAGTGGGGGTGATATGTTCTGACATTTGTGTTGGAGCAGTTTTTGTCAGACAGGATGGATTTGGGCCTGGGTTGGGGTGGATGTCCCCACTTATGGTGAGCCTGGTGTTAAAATGGTGATACAGATGTTGAAGTTTGGTGATGAGTGTGAGAAAGCATTGTGTTTTTTTTTGGAGTAAGAATGAGAGCATATGTGTTTAGTTCTGAATTGGTCTGTTTTGTAGTTCTTAAATAATTGTGGGCAGATATTATTATAATGTGCAGTGTCTGTATATGAGAGTGCATAATATAGTGTTGTGCTACTAAGTTTAGGGATATTGCTAGAGTGCTAACTTGTGGAGTTATAAAGAATTATGAAAAGACAGACTAAACTTAGTTGTGTGATAGTCATGGTTATAATGTTTAAGTTGGTTCTAGGTGGAGGTGTGGATAGGAATTATAGGGTTGCACTATATGTGGATGGGCAAGTAGTGTGGGGTGATGTAATAATGCCTAGCGGTATGACTTGAGGAGCTGTGATTGGTGGAGGTGATGTGAGGTTGAGCTGTGGGTGTGGTTGTGATTACTATAAATGTAGAGGTAGTGGAGGCAGGAGGAAATTGGGGCAGGGCAGGGGAGCGGAGAGAGCCTGAGTATTAGCAAGGGCGAACGGAGCGGGGCAGAGCCCTCCAAAACAAGAGTAATGGGCAACAAAAAGTGTCACTTTACAAATCTGAATACTTTAAACAAATTCCTGAGGTCTAATGGCTTACCAGCAAGCAGAATTCAATTGCTGAAGAGCACTTGTGTCCTGGTGGGAGATTAGTAATTTAAAGATGGCTCCATGTTCAACCGGATTCTAATATAGACTTAGTATTGGGGGAGGAGGATAGCACAAGTGGTGTAAACCAGGTGGAATGCAAAGAAACCAGAAAAACCAAAGAGGTAATCAGTGGAAATCTATCAGTGAAGGCCTCAGAGGGGGTGAGTAATAATTCAAACTCTACCTGTAAAGTGAAGTAGAGAAGAGACAGCAAAGTTTCTTAAGGTTGGGAATGTGTCTTCACATTGACATGCTTATTAGTAGCCAGTTTGTGCACAGATTAGAGTAGGGAGATACATTAGCAATGAAGGGGAATGTATAGGGATGTAAATAAACAGGCGGGGCTCAAGTGATACAAACTAAGGCAGAAAGTGCTGAATGAGCTGCTTGGTGATTAATTTAATCACAGAGATCTGAATTAAATGTATACTGTCTATGGACAGTTAGGATTACTGCACTAGCTGGTGTGGAGGACACAAGGCTACAGCAGTCAGTTTTATTAGCATACTGAAAACTGCTAAGAAACATTGCTAATGTTATAGCTTCACTCTCATAACACATACAAGTAGAATGCCTGGGTGGACTGAGCCTGCTCTTGAGGCTCAAAATGTATATCCTTGTTTAGTTCTGCAGTACTGATTCCTTCTTGGATTGTAATGGGTGGGGTGGTAGCCACAGACTGCAGAGTTGCTTGAATGTGCTCCTGCTCTTGTGGCTCAAAATGTATATTTTTGTTTAGTTCTGCAGTACTGATTCATTCTTAGATTGTATGGGTGGGGTGGTAGCCCCAGACTATAGAGTTGCTTGAGTGTGCTCCTGCTCTTGGGTGGACTGAGCCTGCTCTTGAGGCTCAAAATGTATATCCTTGTTTAGTACTGCACTACTGATTCCTTCTTAGATTGTATGGGTGGGGTGGTAGCCGCAGATTGCAGAGTCGCTTGAGTGTGCTCAACAAGCAGAATTCAATTGCTGAAGAGCTCTTGTGTCCTGGTGGGAGACTAGTAATTTAAAGTTAGAAGTATGAAACACTGGCAACTGTTTCAGGCAAATAAAAGGGTAGACTCCAGGTGAAATAAGTGTATATAATGGATAAAATAAAGTGCTTTTCATCCAGTATATTAACTTGAACTTCTTCAGATAAAAAACAAGTACAAATTTGAGTTTTAAATAACCCTCCCAGTTCACCCATGTGATTGATCAGTAACAAACTCTTAAAGTAACATCACTACAATACCATCCAAGGGTATTCTTCACTGTTACATAGGTATAAAAACATTGTAAAAAGTCTCAACTATTTAACCTATGTAAAATATTTAGAAAAACATTTTATAAAACACATATATTAAAACATATTTTAGAATGTATTTTACAACATTTATCTCCTCAAGTTTTTCAATTTTAGCATGCAATGAATTGAGCACATGTCATTCAATCACAGGGTATATTAAAACATATTTTAGAGATATAAGAGGTTTAGCAGTATGTCATCGGCAAAGAGTTGTAGTTTAAGGTTTAAAGTTTTGTTAATGTATATGCCTTTAATATTGTTGTCTGATCTAATTTGGTTTGCAAAAGGTTCTACAATTAATGTAAATAGCAGTGGTGATAAAGGACAACCTTGTTTAGTTCCTTTTTTTATTTGTATGGGACTTGATCTATGTGATCCTAATTTAATATATGCTATGGAGTCTTTATATAATGACTGAGAGTGTTAAAGGTTGTGGAAAATTTATATTCTTTTAAGACTAACGCTAGGAAATTCCAGTTAATGGAATCAAAGGCTTTGTTGATGTCTAGGGCTATTATGTTTAAATCTAAATTTATATGTTTAGTATAATCTATTAGTGACAGTAATCTTTTAAGGCTATCATATGTATTTCTTCATTTTATAAAGCCTGTTTGGTCTTCATGGATTAACATGGGGAGATGGGGAGAAAATGTGTTATCCTTTCTGCATGTATTGCCATGAACATTTTGTAATCTATGTTTAATAATGATATTGGCCTATATGATGAGCATTGTTTCTCATCTTTGCCTGTTTTAATTATTGGGGATATCAATGAGTATTTCCAAGAGGGTGGGATATTTATATCTTGTTTAACTATGGTATATACCTTTAAAAGTAAGGATATAGCCTGATAAGGTATTCATTTATACATTTTTAGTAATATATTATCTGGGCCAGGTGCTTTATTTACTTTAAGTTTTTAATTTGTGATTTCAGTCCCATTGTAGTAATTGATATATAGTATATATTTGTTCTTGTGTTAATCTAGTAAAAATTTTGTTTACAAGGTAATTTTTTATATCTTTGGTGGGTATTTCTTGGGAATTTAAAGACTTATCACAGTTAAATTGTAGTCTAAATGCTTCCAAAATACTATTTAGATTTGTTACTTTTTTAGTATTAGGAATAAATATTGCTTTTATTTGTTTGGATCTGATTTTTTTTGTTCTGTTAGCTAGTTGTTTCTGGTGTACTAGATTTGTGGAATAAGAATTTCTTTTCTAGATTAATCATTATCTTATGCTGTAATATTTCTGTATATTCTAGCATATCTTTATTCCATGTTTTTCTTTCATTAATGTACCACTACAATATTTTCCCATAAATATATATATTTATATATATATATATATATATATATATATATATATATATATATATATATATATATATATATATATACACATACACTGCCGTGATGGTGCTGCGCTAGCATTGTCGCCTCATAGCAAGATGTTGTCCCATTAGATTCTCAGCTAGAGCATCTTCTGTGTGTTGTGCATCAGGGCTGGTAACCCGGTATGTAAAAATCCACTACCAATCATTAGCGGACCGGAGTTCCGCTGTGGCGACCCCTAGCCGGGGAAAGCCAAAAGACACAAACAAATATATATATATATATATATATATATATATATATATATATATATATATATATATATTTTAATGAGTCCAAAATATATATTTCTGAGATATCCTCTGTTGTGTTCAAGTCAAGAAAAGTTTTAATTTACTTTTCATAGAATTAAATTCTGTTAATTTTGTGCTGTAAGAGGATATTCTTGTGATGGGATTTGTGTTTGCATGTAGAGGTTCTATCTCAAAAACTAGAACATTATGATCTGATAAATGACAGTTTATTATTTTAACTTTGTCAATTTTTGTTATTAAGTCATTTTATATATATATATATATATATATATATATATATATATATATATATATATATATATACATATCCTGTCTATTCTAGAGTTAGTCCTATACCTATGTGATTAAAGAATAAATTAAAGAGTCTGGGTCAGCAAATTCATCTTTTAGGCGTATTGTGTTTGTGAATTTTAAAAGTGCCTTTGATAAAGATAATTTTCTTCTAGTCTTTTTTGAATCTGTATCTTTGTTATCTATTATACAGTTGAAGTCTCCTGCTATTACCAGGCTATCTTTAGCCAAGTGAGTTATTTCTTCAAAATGGTGCTTAACTGTTCCTAGTCCAAGTCCTGGTATCCAGTATAGATTAACTAATGTATATATTGTCCTATTTAATTTGATAGATGCTAGACAAAACATACCAGATGTGTCATGATAGGTGTTAATCATTCTGGGAGATATGGTTGCTTTACGAGTTAATATGGCTACTCCTTTTGTTTTTTGTTTATATTGAGAACTGTGCAGTTATTGCTATTGAGACTGTTTATATCTTTGCCTAATAAGTGTGTCTCTTGAAGGAATAGTATTTGTGGCTTGTGTAAATTTATATACTTGAATAGACTTCTCTTTTCATTGCTATTGTTCAGACCATTGACATTTATAGGTAAACATTTCATGCCTTACTTTAGTTTTGATTTTGTATGACAGTATATGAAAATAGTTTTGACCTTTGGTTTTACTTTGTAAAAATGGTTTAATTCTTTCCTTATGCATGGCTTCTGTATATTTCCTGTAGATACAAGAACCATTATAGAAAAACAAATGATCTCCTAAACTTAGTTTCTAATCATATAACCCATTTTCTATCACTATGGGGTAATAACCCATTTTCTATCACTATGGGGTAATAACCCATTTTCTATCACTATGAGGTAAGATAACTCTTTGCCTGAATAGTGAAATGAATAGTGAAACTACCCAAGCAAACCTTCTAAGCCTGTGAATAGTGTTTAGATTAATCCCTCTTAACCTCATACCTCAATATAACAATATTTGCATACCTTAAAACGATGGTATAATCAGCTAATGGATAAGAATATGAAAATGTGTTTGAAAATATTAATATTTATAGATCCAAATTTCATAGAATGTTTAACATGCCAATATTGCTTTAATTTTTATATGTATATTTGCTTCTAATCAAGATTCAAAAAGCAAGACTTCTAATTTAACATTTAGAATCACTTCAAAACAGTGGAGCAGTTTACATGACATTCCAACACAATATCGTTGGTTTCAATGCATAGTGAAAATATTCCAGTACCGTTGTATGATGGTTGAGATAGGTACTTAGATCAAGTTTCAAATTATTTTATGTTCTTTTTAGACCATACAGTACATTTAATTACCTCCATTTTAGTTTAAAATTGCAACGGAACAATTTAAATATTAGTGATGAACTTCTCAATAAACATTTCCGCTTGTACAATAATAATGAGTATACTTAAATAAGAGTGTTATAATGTTTCTTGCAAGAATTTCTTGTAGGTTGAGTGTTTAATGTAGCAGTTATTATTATACAAGACTTTTTATAGATGAATTGTTAGTCACTTTGGACTGGAAGTATCAATTTTAAATGAGTATAGAATGCTGTCTATATGCATGACAGTTCATCTGTTTTCCCTTCAACATGTATTTTACAATATCATTATAACAACTGCTCTCTCTAATATATCCAGAAAGGTGGTATATTTACAGAATTCATTTAAGTATGAAACATCTCTATATATTTCCTTAATTACCATTCAGCAAGATAAACAATTCAACAGTAATATTTCTAGAGGCATTTTTGCAGTTTACTGGTGTAATACCTAGCTGAATACTATTTGTTGTATATGTGTTCTATTCAGATACTGGAAATTCTCAAGATAAATCTGTACATTAACACATAAAATACTGTCCCTCGATAAGTCTAATACTAATTCAGTTAAACTATGTCAAGGCAGTAACTTTGTATAAGATCTTTTTTCAATTGAAATATGGACAGCCTAACAAGAAATTTCTAGGTATCTGTTTATTGATTCACATCAAATGATTTTACCCCTTTCAGCATAAGTGAGTTAAATAATTAATAACTGTCCATAAGATAAAGGGGGTTGTGTCTTCATGACTGCTAATGTTTATTATATTGTAAATATCCATTTCACTGGAAAAGCTTATGTTTTATTTTTTGTATTCCAGTGTAGTTACCTAGTTTAGAGATGTTTTTTCCCTCCTCTTCCTTTCCCTTTGTTTACTATGATTGAAGATGTATTTGGATACATCATTGTGCTTATTTAACATCTATTTAATGTTTCTGTACTGCTGGGAGTGCTAGCACTTTAAGAAGTGGGCTTTTTTGAGATTTATATCGTCGTCTTCTGATGTTGTGGTTACAGTTTAGTCAAAGAACAGCATATGCAAGCTTGAAGTGCTCACAGTGTCATATTAATGTGCTGGATATTGTCAGGAGAGTATATTCAAGGGTAACATCTCAAGGACAGAATGGGAAATGAGATGCTAATTTCTCTTTCTGTTTGCAAGGTAAAGCTCATGAGAATGCTGTAAATTCTTTGTGAGTAGACGCACTATGTGCAAGATAGCTTAAATATTGATTTTTAAATAAAGCAAATACTATGGCAGGGGTGTCCAAACTTTTGGCTTGCTGGGGCCGCATTGAGTGAACAGAAATTGTCTTGGGGCCACATATAAGATATATCATATAATTAACTCTTTTGCTGCCGTGGATGACCAAAGTCGACCTCCTGGCTGTGCTGCAGGTACATTCGAACAATGAATAAATGTAATGAATACCAAATATTTGCCTTAAAATTCTAATTCTCATTCTAATTCTAATTCTAATTCTCTAATCTAACAGTTAACTCTAACATCTTAGTTAATATATATATATATATATATATATATCTATATATGTATATATATATATATATATATATATATATACAGATATATATATATATATATATATATATATATATATATATATATATATATTTTTTTTTTTACAACTACAGCACTAGCATTTCTCACTGGGAAAACCACTCCAGCAGTCCAACTACGTAAAATGTCAACATAAGCAGTCCTACAACACTATAATCCACAAAAATAAGCCAAAATGTTTGCAATAAAGTAAAGAATTCACATTACTGACTTAATAAAACAATTCTGAATAAGCTACAAGAGGGTCTCACCCAAACAAATGACTGTTTCCAGAAACATGGCCTCAAGCTAAATGCCAAAAATGCATCATCCCCTTTGGAGAGAGAGATGTCCCCACAAATTAGCACACTAATAACAATGTTGTAAGCACACAATCAGTTGTGAGGTGCTTGGGCACCCAGGTTGATAGAAACCTAACTTTGGACCACTATGTTGTCTCCATTGCACAGAAAGCTTTTTACATGGCCCATCTCATTAGTTACGGTATCTCATCCAGGTACAAGAAGGTCATAAAATTCCTGTATTCTTCCTTTATAAGACCCATTACTGAGCACAAAGCCCCTTTTTGCATGTGCCTCAGCAAAACACCCTGCCAAAAGACAAACTACAACCATTTCTGACAAAAAAAGTCAAAGCACTTAGTTATCCAAACAGACTAAAAAGCTTCTTGCTTTCCTGCTTTCCTCTCTCACTGGTTCCTATAAATTTTATCACTGGCTTGTTTTCCAGGCTAAGAAAGATCCTGCCTTAAGAGACTTCCTCCACCTCAGAAATTCTGGTTATAGTTAAAATGCTCACTACAAAGACCACAGCCTTCACTGCAACATAAACAAGCAACTTTGTATGAGCAACTTCTTGACACAAAAAACTTCAACTTCTGTAAAAAGCTCCTCTCCTTATCAAACAATGTAGTTTAGTGACTATGGCATGTATAGCCCTGTACTGTTGCACTTCAATCAACAAGTTTAGCTTATTTTAACTTGTTGCTATAACAACCTATGTGCATCAAATCTCAAATTATGAATATCATTTAGTATGATTCCACCATCTCCAAAAAGAAAAAAAAAAAAAAGCTATAGGATAAAAAATTTCAGATAGTTTCTAACAATTTGGTATACCAGTAAAAATGCACTAAGTGATACTTGTATCAGTTTATACACCATATTAAACTATATGAATCTTGGCAAATATTGATCTATATGTTGTAATATGTTGGTAGTAGAGTCTGACATCTAATAACACAATGAAGAAAACAGTTCTTGTGTTTTAAGTATACTTGTATATACTATGACGTTTACAGTTAGTTTACTTAGTTTATATTAAGTCTAAGTATAATTAAAATGGATAAATATAAAAGGTACCTGTCATTTCAGTGAATTTGATAAATGGAAAATTTCTCATTGGTTTTTGTGGCATTATTTAATCTTTTTTGAAGTACTTGCAGCTTATAATTTATTTGTCCTTTAATTTTTCTTTTCTTCTGTTCAACTATCTTCCCATTGTTTGCTACTTTATTTCTTTTTGGTGTACTGCTTGTCCAGTCCATTGATTCTTCTTGTGTTATAATGTTATTATTAATAAGATATTTTATTGCTGAATCCACTGTTTCGAATATTTTTATTCCTTCTGGGAGGAAGATTCTAAGTCTTGCTGGGAACAATAGATGAATCTTTAGTTGTTTCTTCTTTAGGGTTTTTATTATAGGCATAAATTCTTTTCTTTTGGAAGCCACTTTTGTAGACTAGCCATTGTCAAATCTGATAAGGACATTATCATTATATTTGATAGGTGAATTAGTCCAGGCATTTTTAAGGATAAATTCCTTGCCTTGTGTAGAAAAAAGTCTCACAACTAGGGATCTTGGTTTATTTTTGGTTAAAGATGTATTTCCTAAAGTTGTTAATGACTTGTGGGCACACTCTATGGCATAGGAAAGAGCTTCAGGCAATTTCAATACATTTGGGATCCAAGTGGTAAGAAAGTTTATTATATTGTCCCCTTCAGCTTTTTCTGGTAATCCATATATTCAGATGCTTTTTCTTCTCATTTGATTTTCCATGTAATTTATTTTCTCCAATAAGTGCATATTCTATTGTAGTAAGAATTCTGTTTGTTGTTCTTCTTGTAGGAGCCTAGAGTCAATGTAATTTAATGACTGCTCTATTAGAGATATTTGTCCTTTTTGTTATGTAAATATTTCTTGAAGTTGTTCAAGTTGTTGAGAGCATTTTTGTTTAAAAGAATCTAGTTTATTGTCCATCTTATCTATTTTGGTTGTGAGTTCCTGAATATTTGAAATAAGAAAATGCAATTCCTTTTTGAAGGATGAGTCCTGATGTGAATACTTGAGATGGCTCATTCTGTATAGCTGATGATGCTGTTGATTTTCTGGCAGTTAATCTGACAGGAATCTTCCAATGATATGTAAAATTTGCTCTGATGATGCCTCTGGGTATTAAAAATTAGTCAGCAGCAAAAGTATCCTTTTATTGTTCTTTATTTCTCAAAATTCCTGTCAAAATACTACTGAGGAAAGAGAGCTGTGAGAAAGTGCTGCTATCAGGTCACCATCTTGGCCACGCCCCTCAGCTGTTTTATTTTTAATATTTCCTGTGAATGAAACTCTGGTGTTTACTGCAAATAGATATTTAGTATTTTATGTTCTTTTACTATTTATTATTACACATATTTAAACTTCTCACTGTGGCTGGTCCTTTACAGAAAATATCTAAGCTATGAGAGTAATTCCATATATTTATTTGGTGATTACTGTGGCCACTCCTGAAAGCTTGGCTGTTTGGTCAACATTACCATTTGTATTAATATTAACTTAATTCAGTATAATTGGATACTCTTTTAAGAGCCTTATAGTAACTGACTGGTGGCAGTGAATCTGCCTTATAGTCTGGGCAAAGTTGGTAGAGCAGATAATCTGTGCCAGCCTTTCCCACGTGTGTGTGTGTGTGTGTGTGTGTGTGTGTGTGTGTGTGTGTGTGTGTGTGTGTGTGTGCGTGTGTGTGTGTGTGTGTGTGTGTGTGTGTGTGTGTGTGTGTGTGCGTGTGTATGTGTCTGTGTGTGTGTGTGTTTGTGAGTATGTGTGAAAATTAAATCTCAAAGAGTGTGCATGTTAACTACAAATTACTGATTTCACAGAGAGGGTGTTTGAAGACTTGGCTTGGGCACTCGGCTGAGGACCTAACCCTACAGCTGTGCCAGTGGGGAGTCTTATTGAGATCCTGGAGGAAGACTGATAGAGACACCTAGAACCTGGACTGAGTATGTGCTCTGTGTGCTCTTAAGGGATATTGTGTTTGATGCAGAGAGTTGTGCATCTGGAAATACTGAGTGCATCCATTTATATACGAAGTGAACATCCCTCTCTAGTGTCAGTGGTAAGAATTCAGGCTCCTTGATTACTGAACCAGATTGGGGACATTGCATATTGATGAGCATTGTTGTGGATATTGAACTTCTGTAGAATGTACGCAGTTGTCTTTAAAAGTGTGCATTCTCTCAGCAGCCACTTGGCAAACATTCAGAGATTCATATCAGAACAGTTTCATTCATTTAGTTTTTGTTAGTTTAGTTTAGTCAGGGAAAGCAGGCAAAGCTGTCAGTAGAGGATTATGGCAATCTGACAAAGAGCCAGTTGGCCAAGTTGTGTGAAGACAAAGGACTGTTGCATGCCAGCCTGACTTAAGAGAAAATTAATTTCAGCCTTAGTTGCTGCTCAGACAAGCAACCTGGAGGACAAACAGTTTGGTGATATGGATTTTCAGCTCTCAGAAAAAGGACAGTTTACCTTTTCCACAGAGGACTTAGCAATCCATCTGGAGTTAATGAGACTTGAACTGGAGGCCAAAAGTATGGAATTATAATCAGCAGAGACACTGCAACAGGCAAAACAGATGAAATTAGAATCAGTAGAGAGACTGCAGCATTTGGAGCCAGAACACAATGAGAGACTGTGGTGTTTGGAGGCTGAAGAAAATGAGAATTGGTGTCACATGTGAGGAAGATGCTGACTCTTTGCCAGGGTCATGGAGGTAATGGTGAAGGGAATAACCGAACCTCAGAAGTTATAATGGTCAGCAAATTTCTTCCACAAATTAGCGAGAGTGATAATTTTGATAGTTTTATTCATATCTTTGAAAGGGTATGGAAACAATATAATGTTGACCAAGGGCTGTGGGGACAGTCCCTGACCTCCTTACTCTATGGTAAAGATGTAACTGTTGTTGCTAAATTATCTGGCACCTGTTTAAGTGATAAAGAAGTAAAGACATGTTTACTTGAATGTTTTAACAACTGAAGCTTACAGAAAAAAGTTTTGTTTCTATAGACCCATGGCAGTTGAAAGTGTGTGTGATTATATTGCTTATTAAAGCACTTATTTTCATAGGTGGGTGAGTGGGTGTTAGGTCACCACCTTTGATGCACTGGCAGACCTTTTAGTGAGGGAACACGCCCTTAGCACTTTGCCTGAGGGCATAAGAAGCTGGTTGGCAGACTGAAAATCTGACTTTGCAGATTATCTGGGGAAGAAAGGGAATCTACATAGCCAGCAAGGCACCATAGAACAAGAAGGTGATACCCAGTGCTGCACATGGATATAAGGGAACCCATGGAGGACAGTGTAAACCACCCCAACAGAGTTCACCAGTAACAGTGGAAGCCACTAATTCAGGTACACAGCCAGGATGAAGGTTTAGATCTTTTAAATGTAACCAGTGTGGCCATGCATCATATAGATGTCCACGGATGCAAGGCAGGGAACAAAAAGTGGGGAAGCCAGCAAGTGGAAATAACAGTATGTTAGTGGTAAGTTGTCTGGAGACAACAGGGGTACCAAACTATCACAACACATTATATCCTATTTTAGTGGATGTTCTATCTTAGTGGATGGAAAAGAGGACACTGCTAAGAGAGATACAGCCTCTGACATAACCATTGTGAAGCCTGCAGTCTTTAAAGAGGAACAGCATTTGCTTGGGCATTCCACTCCAGTCAGAGATTTAGGAGGGACCCCATTCCAAATATCTTTGGCCAGATTTCACTTTGTCTGAAAGGGTGCAAGTAGGTGTGTTTGAGGATATCCCTGCACATGTCTTGATAGGGAATGATTTTGGTAATGCAGTACCATATCTGCATGCAGTTTCACACAGGCATTCTTGGAAACAGCCGTGTGGGTTTGGTATCCTGGGAGAGACCCAGACAAAGACCAGACCTTAAACCAGAGCTGGTGAGGTGGCTATTTCAGGAAGAGAGCTACCATGTAGCAGTGAGCTTGAAGGTGAGCCATTGCTGCAGGTAGGTACTGAAGTTCCCTTGGACAGAGTGAATGCAAGGACAGATGTGAGTGGTAATACCCAGGCTGACATTGAGGCACCACTGTCAGAGGATACCAGAATTTGTGTGGAAGAAGAGCTGGGAAGAGTCACAAAAGTACAGCTGAGACAGGCTCAGCTCTCAGACCCGACACTAAGAGACTTGATGAGGGTAGCTAGGGAGCCACCTGATTTTCAAGGAAAAGGGGAGTCTATATACTCAATCAGAGGATCATAGGAAGTTACTAGGCTAATGGCCAGAGAGCCCTTACAAGCCTAGCCAAATTTACTCTTGTTAACCTGATCAGCAACTATTGCCCCAGTCCAACAGGGGCACAGGTGGAACATTACTGCTGGGTCAGCTTGATGACATAATTCTTTGTTACCTGGCTTCAGCTCCCAGACTAACAGAAAACAACATCTCTGTGTCAAAAATAAGTATCTCTCAGATGTGCAGCTGCTAGGAAGTAACAGAGCAATAAAAAACACTTTACATTTGAAACCTAGTAATTATTTCTGTTTCAAGACAATAGCAATAAACCTCTAGCTGTAGACATCCTGTCTCCTCCAGAGAAGGTCACAGATAAACACAATCGTAAAACAATTCACTTATTTTCTTAGAGTTTGCATTTTAACTCTGTTCCCTTCCAGTAGGGTACACTGTGGTTATATTCTTGAAGCTCAGTACAGAACATACAGTTTAACACACACTTCTGCACCAGTACTTTAATATACACATAACATTTGTAAGACAAGCCTATGGATCATATTAATATTTACAAATGACATATGATTATTTACAAAATTCCAGATAGCTAGGGTGGCAGTTTCACATTTCTATATACATCGTATTAATATTTGCAAGTGATATAATTATTTACAAAATACCAGCTAGCTGTGCTTGCAGCATTTCGGTTAGTCACACTTCTCCCCCCACCACACTAGAACTCAAGCTAGTTTTTCAAGTTACCCTTGAGAAACACTGCTTGATAGGGTTGAGCCTATCTGAGAATACCTTATCCCATTCCTTGTCTTGAGATTCCAGCTGCCTTGACATTGCTGAACCCAATACAGTGCTGTGCTTTTCCATCATATGCCTGTAATCCTAGACTCCACCATAGTAATTTGGGATTTTTCTGGTTGGCTCACTGTAAGCATAGATCCCCCACAGACTCCTCCTGCCTTGTACTGCAAATACTTAGCACAAGGGCCTCCCTGTCATGGTAAGGTTTTATCATATTAACCGGGTATAATTTCTGCCCCTGCCTCCTGCCTATCAGTTCTACCATGTAGTTAACATCACTGATCTTCCTTACCACCTTGTAGTGTCCCTCCAAAGCTGCCTGCAGCATGTTGTGTCTGTCAAAAATGACAACCATTACCTGCTGCTCTACAGCATACTCTCTAGCTCAAGTATTCCTTTCATAACAGACCTTTTTCTGCTGTTGGGCTTTTTCCAGGTTTTCTTGGGCCGAGCCCATGAGTTCCCTAAGCCTTGTCTTGAGGCTTAGGATATATGCCCTACAGACTCCTTGTGAGATTCACACTCACCCTCCCACTCATCTTGAATCAAACTAGAGGTCCCCTCACCCTATGCCCATACAGCAACTCAAAGAGTGAAAAAACTATGGATTTCTGGGGCACCTCTCTGTAAGCAAACAACAGATGGGGCAAATATTTGTCCCAGTTCCTCTTAAACTGGTCTGCAAATTCCTGTAGTATGGACTTGAGTGTAGAGTTTAACCTCTCAACAAGACTACTTGTATGGGGATGGTAGGAGGTGGTCTTCAGGTGCTTCACCCCACGGTACTTCCACAGACAAGCCAGCAGGTCTGACACATAATTGGCACCTCTGTCAGTCAGTATTTCTTTTGGGAAACCTACCCTGCTGAAAATCTCTAACAAAGCCTGTGCCACCTTTTCTGCCTCAATGGAGGAGAGAGCCACTGCCTCAGGGTATCTGGTAGCACAATCTACTACCACTGGGATATACTTTTTCCCTGTGGAACTTGGGGTACTCAGAATCCCCACAATATCCATAGCTACTCTCTGAAATGGCTTCTCAATCACAGGCAAAGGCATCAAAGGAGCTTTCACTGTCTCTCGCCTTGATTTCCTTTTGGCACTGTTCACAGGTCCTGCAGTACCCTGTTACATCTCTGGAGATCCCAGGCTAATAAAAGTTCTGCATAATACATCTCTTTGTACGTTTTATGCCCATATGACCTGCAAAAGGAATATCATGGGCTATGGCTAGAAGTGCCAGAGGGTAGGCTCTGGGCACTAAAAACTTCTGTATTCTCTCACCATCTAGCCCTCCCTCAGGGGTCCACTCTCTATACAGTAACCATTTGTCCCAGTATAAAGGTTCCCCCTTCCCTTGAAAATCAGGTGCCTCACTAGCTACTTTCCTCAGGCTTTGTAATGTAGGGTCTGGAAGCTGAGCCTGTCTCATCTCTCTCTTTGTAACTCTTCTCAGCTCCTCCTCCACAGGAAGTCTGATATCCTCTGACACCGGTGTCGCACTTTCAGCCTGGGTACTACTACTCACCTCTGCCCTTGCAGTCACTCTGTCTAAGGGAACATCAGTACCAATAAGCAGTTGTGGCTCACCTTCAGTCTCACTGCTAGAGGGTAGCTCCATCCCTGAAGAAACCACCTCACCAGTCTTGGCTGCAAGTGTGCAGTCTGTCTGGGTCTTTCCCAGGCTACCAGACCCACATGCTTGTCTACAAGACTGACTGCGTGTAACTTCATGCACACATGGCATTTCATTATCAAAATCACTCCTAATCAGGACATCTACAGGGTGGTAGTTTGGCACCCTTGTTGTCTTGAGACAACCTACTGTTTTGAGTTTGTCCTTCCTACTTACTAGCTCTCCCACCTTTTGTTCCCCACCTTGTCTCCATGGACATCTATATGCTACATGGCACCACTGGTTGCATTTAAAACATTTAACCCATGGTTTTGGATATGTACCTGGACTAGTGGCTTCCTCTGCTACTGGCAGACTCTGTGGGGGCAGTCTGGGCTGTCCACCATGGGTTCTCTTAGACCCATGAGCAGCACTGGGTGTCCCTTTCCTGTGCAGTGATGCCCTGCTTGCTAGGTATAGGTCTCCCTTCTTCCCCAACTCATCTACAGTAAGGCATTATTTATCAGTTAACCAGATCCTCAAGTCCTCAAGCAAAGTGCTAAGGGGTTGTTCCCTCCCCAAAAGGTCTGCCAGCCCTTCAGAAGTGGTGACCTGACATCCCATTACTCACCAATGAAAATAAGTGCTTAGTTCAGCAACATATTCACACACACTTTCATATGCTTTGCGTATATGCTCACAAAACTTTTTCCTATAAGCTTCAGGTGTTAACTTAAAAATAATCTAGCAAACAGTTCTTTACAATATTATAATTTAAAGATTCAGTATTAGACAGTTTGGAAAGAACAGTTACAGCTTTACCATGGAGTAATGGGGTCAGGAACAAAATGCTAGGGCCTGCTGGAGCTTTGCTCCATATGTATGAGCTAGAGGCTGAAGCCACTGCTGCTGGTGATGGTGACAGTAGGCCTGGGTTGAGAAGCAGATGAGTGTTCAGGCCCAGGGTAACTTTTCAGATGTTACATGACCTGGAAATTGCAGAGTGCTACAGAGTGGACAGGGACACATTACAAGAACTCTGTGAGATCTGCTGCCCACAACTCAGAGCCAAAGCCAACCAAGGAGAACAGATCCCGCTGTAAACTAAGGTACATGTCGCCCTTAGAATATTAGCTACAGTTACATTTCAAAGAAGAACTGAGGACATGATGGGTGTGTCACAGGCATCAGCATCCAGGATCTTCCACCAATGTCTAGATGCTATGTTCATACATGCCACTGAGCACATTTGTTTTCCCTGTAGATCTGAGGAGAAGGTCAGCAATAAGCAACATTTCTACCAGGTAGAACACTACCCTGAAGTACTGGGTGCCATAGATTACACTCATGTACACACTAAGGCACCATGTGGTAAGCAGGGTAGAATCTACATTAACTGCAAGGGATACCGCTCCATCAACTGATAAGTCATGTGTAATGCCCAGGGAATTATCTTGAATGTGTGTGCTGGTAACCCTGGAATTTATCATGACTCCCATATTTGGCACACATCACAGCTGTGCTAAATGTTTACTAGGGGTGACACCACACATGGCCATTTAGTAGTGGATGCTGGCTATGCACTAGAACCATGGTTGATAACACTCATCAGAAGTGCGCATACAGCCATGGAAGAATGCCATAATGAGGCACACACTCAAACCAGAAACATCATAGAGCATATGTTTGGGCTGTTGAAGTCACGGTTTTGGTGTCTAGATACAGCTGGTGGAGCTCTGCAGTATAATCCACATACATGTACACAGATCTTCACAGTATGTGCTATGCTACACAAATGGATCCTGTGGAAACAGCTGCAGCAAGATCAGCAAAGGGAAGGGACACACATACCTCCACCAATGCGTAGGTCACCACAGCCACAGTCACAGGAGGGCTTAGAGGATGAGCCACCAACTGTTGTGGCTGGAGGCAGATGTAAGTGTGCTAACCATGCCCTTGCTTTGGCTAAGAGACAACACATAGCACATTCACTGACCACCTAGGTGCCTAATACCTTTCTCCTACTCACATATATATATAGTATAATTGATGCCAGGCAACTTACACAACCTTTACCTCCCCATGTATTGGCTTTGTAATGCTTGCATCAAACAGAGTCAGCCTTGAACTAAAACTGTGTCATCTGCTGCATTTCCAAGGTAAGTCCTGAACCTAGACTGTATTCTTTAAAAATCTTATGACATATCCTTGTATTTCTTAACTTGATGCAGTTATCAGGTAAATATTGTTGAATTTCGACAGAAACTGCTTTAACATGTAATAGTAGTGGAATGATTTTACTTATATGTTCGCATTAGCAAGTCTTAGGCCTCAGGCATCAAAGATTCACACAGTCATCCTTCTCAAAAGTACCGATGATCAGTGCATACCATCAGTTTAGCACCATACCTTTCTACTGGTAAATCATTAAAGAGAGAAATTAAAAAGTAATGATACACATTGCAGTCTCTGATCTCACAACCCTTCCCTATATCAAATAACAGGCAGGATGTAGAACAAGAAGAGCAACAAGAGCATCATATTCTTATTTGTGCCATAGCAGTAACTCACCTTTGCTCCCCACCAAAAGAACAGACTATGCTTGTTTTTGACATGAGTAACTGAGGTCCCCCCAGTAACTCATTTATGCTACCCCCAAAAGAACAATATATGGTTGTGTGTGCCATCTGACCTGGCCTTCAGTTGTTGGCAACTGCATATCATAGTACTCTCCCAGTTAATATCCTCACACTATGTAAGTCCAAAGATACTGAATGGCTTACAGACTGCATGTCTTACACTACTCACCATATAAGTAATGAATTACCAAGAAACACAGAAATGTACTGAAAGACACAGCTGTATATTTGCAAAGATAATCATAACAGGTTGTATGCTGAGTAAGTGCTCTATGTCCAAATATCATAATGATAAATAAATGTACAAGTAACTGGTGATGGTTTTGCTAGCAGTGTGCATTCTGTTGCAACTAGTTATGTGAAGAATGACTTCAGTCCTTTGCTGCAAAACTGTTTCTGTGGCAAAGAGGAATAAGGCATCTATGCTGTTTTCTGAAGATGCATTGGTGTGAGAGTTCAAACCCAGAGCTATGGAGAAATATCTCATGTGTATTATCATATTCTACTGTGTATGTCATACTGGTTTTCCTCTACATATTTCTCCTTTTTTTTCAATTTTATATTCCTCTTACTTTTACCAGACAACAAATACATTACAGGCTTGGCTGTGCTCATTTGGTTTGCATGAAGCATTGCATTGCGGAAACAGGACAAATCAGATCATCTGGGAAGCAGACAGCCATAAATATAAACTGATATATTCAATTAATGCTCTTGGATATTGCAAAAACTGGGCCTAGAGTACAAATAGAACTATTAGATGTTTGCAATGCGGCTCGCATTTGCGCACTGCTTACCTATGTGCAAACAGGTGTATCTTACATGTGTGTACACTTTGTTCAATATCCCCCAAACCAACTGCTCATTGAGCAATGGGACTGTATATATCATGCTTCATTATTGGTGTTTATTCTCCATTTCCTTTGTCTGACATAAAACTACATGTGGAAAAATTACAAACCAAGGGCTGATCTAACTATACATCATATATTTACAATACATTCAGGCGTTGCCCACCACCACACCACCAAGCACTACAACACTGGGTTTTCAGTACTTTTTCCACACATATATTGACCACATTACAAAATGTAATATATAATATTGTGTGCTCCATCATGGATAGGGCCAGTTGGTAGTGCTCACAACCTCACTTTGCTTAACTCAAACATTCAATTAGGCTTGCTCAATAATAGTACTTGTATTGCTACACAACTAGGCTTCTATACAGCCTAGTGATATTACTGCTATTAGGCTGCGAGCCTCATATAATGCTATGAAGCTATGTGCCTAGTCAGGCCTCTCAAGCTGTTGTGCACCACGTGGCCTGCTGATGTCATCTACTATAAGTGCACATGCATTATTGTATAAATTCGACTTGCGTCTTGGAACTTGCATTAAGAACTGTGTTCTGTAGTCTGTGCACTTAGATAGGTAGGTGTTCCATTTCCACTGCAGTCGACGTGTGTGTGTGTGTGTGTGTGTGTGTGTGTGTGTGTGTGTGTGTGTCTAGTCAGCAGAGCAAATATGGTATTCTACAGTTACTTCTCCAAGGGCATGGCTTGCCAGTATTTTGATACTTGCGCAAGCCTACACATCCATTTCATGCAGCCCTCCCAACCTATTGTCTCCCACATGGCCTGCAGATGTCATCTACTATAAGATCACCTGCCTCCTGTAAAAATTAGACCTGTGCTGTGGCACCTGTGTTAAGTACGGTGTTCTGTAGTCTGTGCACCTAGATAGGTAGGTGTTCTATTTTCACTGCAGTCAAGTGTGTGCGTGTGTGTGTGTGTGTGTGTGTGTGTGTGTGTGTGTGTGTGTGTGCGTGTGTGTGTGTGTGTGTGTATGTGTGTGTGTGTGTGTGTGTGTGTATGTGTCTAGTCAACATAGCAGACATTGTATCCTACAGTTATTTCTCCAAGGGCATGGATTGCCCGTATTTCCATACTTACACATCCATTTCATGCAGCCCTCCCAAACTATTGTCTTCCACATAGACTGCTGAGCCAGTGAGTATGATACCATAGGAGTGCTGCAGTGGTTACTCATGTTGGTTAATACCAAGTCCAATATATTATCACCTCTTGTGGGGGTATTGACTAGCTGTTCCAAGGGATTTGCATTGATAAAATCTAGGAATCTCTGGGCATTTGTGTTTTGGCATGAGTAGTTTTTCCAATCCGTAGTTTGGTAATTAAAGTCACCCAGGATTAGGGTAAAGGGTTGAATCTTGATAGATTTGAAGAGGTCCAGATAGGTGGAGTGAGCATCTTGAGCCAAATTTGGGGTCTGTAGCTAGCTATAATTTGAATAGGTCAGTAGTTAACTGTACCTGAAGTGTCTTCTGTGTGACATACTGTTTGACCAGCCTAGAAGTGTGTGTGTCTTTAATATATATTGAAACTTCACCTCTGGCATTGCTGCCCACATTTTGTGGTCTGAATGTATGATAGGATGAGTAACCAGGTAAGGCTGGGGTGCTCTCCACAACCTTGAACCAGGTCTCTGTGACTGCACAAATGTCAACATCTTCCAGGGTTAAATATGCTTGCAATGAGTGCAGTTTCATGTTCAGACTTCTAACATTTAGCAGCATAACCTTTAATTTAAGTTTTGTTGAGATTTTTATGTTGGTAGTATCGACCTCATGACTTTTCCTAAAAAAGGCACTATGGGGGAGGCAACGGCCTTTGCCAGAAGCCTGAAGTCCAAATGACACCAAATGCAGGCCATCTTTAGCAAAGCATCATGGTCTGTCAATCATATCTTCCCCAGCTATCAGACACTGGAACCCCCTGGAATGACACCAGAAACTAAGCCAACTGTTAAAGTCAGTGATTTTCTGTTTGTATTGTGGCATCATTCTGGGTGATGGTAGAATGCTGCTTAAGGCTAGGGACATACCTGCCTGGGTCACATACTCAGTGAGCTCAATCATGTCTCTCTCCATATAGTCCAGGGAGGTATGTTTCAAGTTGTTCATGCCAACATGGACTATGACAGAGTCATAACAGTACGTGTTATTGAGGGACTTGAGTGTGTGTGTGATATGCTGGATTCAGGCCCCTGACAAACAACTAACAGTCACTTTCTCCTTATCCAGCCTGGTGAGAGGCACATCTGTGTGTCTCACAATGGAGTCTCCTATGACTAATATGCTGGTTTTATGGTTAGGCCTTAGTGGTTGCGAGACACTGGTGTGTGGACTATGCATGGTATGTGGTGTGGAGAGGTCTATATTAAAATCTCGAAGTCTGACAATATTGAATATGATATTGTCGACATGAGAGTACCGAAAGCGCACTACATCAAACGTTTAAATGGAAAATCTCCGTAGGGGAGATTTCCATTTACTTCAATGTAGTGCATTCTTGGAGTTGGTATGTTTAAGTAGGGGGTGTGTGCGGGGAGTGCAGGGGGATTGCCCCCCTGCCTACACACTATTTAGTTTTTTTTTTATTTAGTATTTTTTTTTGGTTTCCATGGTTTAAGACTTCGATCCCTGAAGTTCGATCTTTAGTGATTCGAAGTTTTAAACCTTCAAGATTATAATATAGACCCAGTGTGGAGAGTTGTTGCATTCTCATGTGTTTTTGCCTCTGAGGTCTCCTTTGTTTGGGTTTGTTTTTATTGAGAACCTCCACATATGCGGGTGTGTGTTGTGTAGTTGTGGTGGTGTTCGAGATATAGTGTTTGTGTTGACAACCTTCTCAGTGCCAAATATACTGGCTTGTGAGGGAGAGAGCATAGACTCCAGCTTCTTTATGTAATTATATCTCTCACAAATTGCTTCCTCAATGGTAGTAGTAGATTGTTGTTGGTGTACATGAGGAAGTTGCTACACTGTCTCAGGATGCCTATATCAACAAGGCTGGCAGGTGAAACCACGGGAAATTGTCCATCCATATTTGTCAGGATCTGAGGGAGAGAGGCTAGGGAGAGCTAAGGTAGGCTTAAAGCCCAAGTGCTAACCAAAACTAAGAGGCTTAGAATAATACTTACAATTTAAACAGGCTAAAAACAAGCAGTAATAAATGCAGCAGAGAAGATGCAATTGAACACTTTGGAGAACAAGTAGCAGAAAAAAAAGATGAAGTGATAGAGCAAGAGGAGAAAACATAAATACTCTAAAAGCAGCTCAGTAAAGTTTTTTTTTGTTTAGTAAAATGGAAAGGGAGAAAGTAGATAATTTAAGGTTAAGAAACTAAGGGGGTTGACCTTCCCAAATGTTTTCTCTGTATTAGGTAGAATGAGCTAATGACACTGTACTGGGAGGAGTGTCTCAAATCAAATTTACACTAGAGGTAAGCAACTGCAAAGCTACCAAGTATAAAAACAAGACACCATAGTGAGGGAGGGTGGAAAACTATGCTACAGCTACTAGCTACACTATTTTAGGCAGAAAAACACTACAGAAAGGTTTATCACAGCAGTGAGATACTAAATGAAAGTTTTAAACAGATAAAGGAGCAATAAGACTCTAGATAATGCTTTTAACTGCAAACAAATCAGTTATATGATACACTCCTTGGCAGGAAATCAGAACAAACAAACAAATGCTTAACAAACAGAGAAACTTTCCAGTTAATACCTTTCACACACAGTGAAACTAGCTAAAAAAGCTTTACAAACAGTGCGACACATGTTCAATTGGGAAGTTTGAGCTTCATCCCAAGAGGGTGGGAGGTTGGCATAGTGGTTAAGGTATTAACCTTACAGGCATAAGGTGCAGGGTTTGATTCTCACATGAAGTAATTGGCTGGGCTTGGAATGGCTCATAAGGACAGTTAGCCTGCTACTAATTTATTAACTTATAGAGGGAAAACAGGTGCTGACCAGGTGAAACAGGTACTGACCTTGTAGTTACATGGGTGAAATTCTTGAATAGGCTTATAAAGGCCTCCAAATCAATAGCCTAATATCATCGTATAAACATATGAACCTATAAGAACCTTCTATCCTTGTGATGGAAACATCTGGCATATTTTTGGGAGGTGAAATGAACCCCATCTAGATATGGCTGGCATAATGTTTAATATTGTCACCTCTCTGTCATTCCCTCCCTCTGATCATTGTCTATGTGGAGTTGTAAGTTCTTCCTGTGAACTTGGGAAGTAGGTGAGTGATGAATAATTACTAAAGTTAAGTGAAACATAGAGTTTTGATGCTTAATAATGTTGTTTTTTTCCCTATTTCAGAGCAAAACAGTGCCACACTATGTAAAACAATTAATGCTACAGCAGATAAAAAGGGTCTATATTACATCTTCGAACATTTAAAAACGCGAACGGTGATTAATCGGCCCTATGTAAGCTAAAGCTTACAATGTTGAAGTCCAACAAAAAAAAATAAAATAAAAAACAATTTCAAACATTACATTAAGTGGGGGGCTTCACCCCCCACCCCACCTACTTAAATATACCAACTCCGAGACCGCACTACAGTGCCGAAAACGGCAAAGTACCGAAGCAGACAAACAAATTCTTTGACCTAACAGCTACTTCAATATTTTGCATTTTCAGCTTTTTAAGTTTGACCAAGACGCATTCGAAAGAATGTGTCTTCGGTCTTCTAATATAGACCAGATAAAAAGTAAGGGAACAGAACATTTTTTTGTTTTTCTCTTCTTGGATCATGTGATCCTGCATCATTACTAGAATATGGGACAAACAAAATTACTAGAAAGTTTGAAGCTCAGATGCTTACATGGTGATGAGAAATTCCTGGTACAGTTATTCTGGCAGGCGGATTGGACTTCTACTGAACTGCATGCTTATACAGCATGACACTGGATGGTATGGCATGGTATGATGCAGTCTTTATATTTTAAGCAACAAACATGAGTGGTAGGACAGTAGGAATGTAGCATATGCCTAAGCAGTGAAAGTTAGAGGCACTCTGAGTGTGGATACCATGTTTACTAACAGTAAACCAACAAGTTATTTTTTTACTAGGCCTTGTAGGTATAGCAGTCAACATATTTTTTGTTTTAGAGTTGCTAAAAAGAAGCTGCATGGATTAAAGGCATGTGTCCAGACTAGACATATCCTTCTGATGCAGTTGTTTGGTTATTGCTGCAGCTGTGTGGTAGAGTACGCTACTCAATAATAGCCTTACCATTTTATACCTTGTTAAATCAAGTTTAGTTATTTATTTAATTTGATAACAGGGTGCACAGTCTGGAACCACAACCTTGTCAACCACACCCCCAGGCTGGATGGCACAGATAATGGCAACAATTGAGAAACATCATGAAAAATACAGCACATGTGAATAATTGAACAGACAGTATCATACAATTACAGCAACAGATAAATTAAACACATTAGCTGAAAGTATACAGTGTTAAGATTTCAAGCAAAACTACTGAAATATTGTAGTGGACATATCTGATTAATGGCTATATTCCACAAGAGCACTCATAACCAGTGTTCCTGAAATAGGCACGTTTGTATGCTTGAGAAAGATATTCCTTCAGCCTTTTTGTAAATTGTTAGGGATTATCTAGAGAGAAAATTTCAGTTGACAGCTTTTTCCATGAAGAAGTGGCAATCTTTTAGTATGACCTCTTGCATAGAGATAGAAAGAAAGGAAGCCTACTTGATTTGATTAACCTATTGCATCTGAGACCATAGTTAGATTGATGAACTTGCACTTTATGCCTGTGTAGCGGAACATACTAGGCAAGTGACCACAGGACCATCATAAGAAGTCTAGACGTATACAGTTTAAAGTTCTTGCCACCCTTTTTAAGTACTTAACAGTGTTTACCTCCCAAATCATGTAGGGCCGTATGTGATAACCCTGGTGAAAAACTGTGTCCATCCATCCAGTCATCAAGGCAAGCCTTAAAAATAGCTAAAGTATACCTTGTTTGAACAGTAGTGACAACTTATTCCATAGGCTAGGAATACATTAAGTTAAAAACAAAGCACTAAAGAAAGTCTTGTTTATTTGTTGGTGTACATTTTGGTCTTCAGAGCAGGGGTTGCCACTAACTTTGTGATAAAATAAGAGGTACAAAAACACTGGGTCATTCATGGCTCAAAAAGCAAGACAGAGGTTATCTCTCAGCAACCTGTATGCTACTTAGCAGAAGGAAAGTCTTTATTAATTTGCTGGGGTGGTTGAAGAATTTAAGACCTTTACTTTTCTTGGTTAGAAATCTGTGGAGCGTCTCAAGTAAAGTGATATTCTTGCATTTGTACATATCAAAGGGGACATTGTATTCAATGATGGGTCTGATAAGGGAAAAGTACAGTGGTAGGAAAACTTCCTTGGATCTTGAAGATGTCCCCTTGGAAATTAACTGGGACAGATAAAAGGATTCTTCACTATTGTGGAAACATGATGATCAAATTAGAGAGAGTTATCAACATAAGTATCTTTTATGACTGAATCTGTCTGATGAGGAATATGATTTATAGAATATGTGGTAGGAGCAATGTTTCTGCCAAAAAGGGTTATGCTGCACTTTTTTCATTTAGTTGGAAACTGTTTTGATGCATCATGTATGTACATATTCCAGCAATTGCTGGAGCTCTTTTGCATCAGTGGATGGCCAGATAACAACCCCCAAGTTTACAGTAATCAGTACGCTTGGTCAACCATGGGATAATGGATTGGAAGCCCACAAAACCATTGCCAAACAGGAAATCTCTGTGGCATCCTAGAAACTTTCATAACTTAGGATCTGTTGGATAGCCGATTTGCAATCCAGCAGACAATGTATGGATTTACATTAAGCTTGTCTATTTTTTCAGTAATACAAGCATTGTGGATAATGTGAAATGCCTTGGCCAGGTCAAGATAAGCAGTGTGTATAGATTGACCACTGTCCTAAGCCTTCATAAGCTTTTCAAAGAAGCTTAATAGTTTCAGGGGACAGGACCTTCCCTTTAATGTGCCTTTGCCTACATCAATGAGTTTTGCTATCATACATTGCATGGTTTTGTGTATAGGGCTGGTGAAGCTAATGGGTGTATAATTATTTTTGGGATTATAGAGTGGCCATCCCTGTGTAGGAGAGTCACAGTGGCCATTCTTCAGGCATGAGGAACAAACCTTGTAGATCAGTTGAGGTTGAACATTTTAAATAGAATTGATATTGCATTCTCGGCACTGGTGAGAATGCAGGCGTCTATATCATGTATCGAAATCTTACTACATCGAATCACTAAAGGTCGACCTCTAGTGATTGATGTAGTAAAACATCGAATAACGTTTAAAAAAAACAAACAAAAATAAAAACTAACTAGCGTAGGCATGGGGGCAAGCCCCTCTGCACCCTCCACAACCCCCCTACTTAAATATTCCAACTCCGAGACCGCACTACATTGAGGTAAATGGAAATATCCCCCTACGGAGATTTCTGTTTACCTGTACGATGTTCTGCGCTTTCGATGTTGTGGTGCCGACAATATCAGGTTCGATATTGTCGGGTTTCGACATCATGAAGTAGACCTGAATGCAGCTTGTAGTTTTCTTTAGAATCTATAGCAACCTTAAGTTCATATTCTGCTTTACATTTTCTAAATAGTGTTTTTAATTTCCTTGCTGGCATCATATAGTCTGGAGATAGGAAGTTAGGATTTATGGCAAGTTTTCATTATGTTCCTTCCTTTGTTGTACAGTTTGTTAATACAGGAATTCCATCAGGTAGGTTAATTACAACATTTGCCATTACATTTATAGTGCATTGGTACTCCCTTTTCTATACTACAGTTTAGACACTGGTAAATGTCAGATGTGAATATGATAGCTGTCTCAGTTAGGTTAATTTGCAATGGATTGCTAGGAATTTTGCATGGGCTTTCTACAAGCTGAAGTAGGTTTGTGTTGGGGAAGTCTCTTAAGATGGTATCATTTGGTAGTAGAGTGGTACCACTAGGCCAAATAGTGGAGTTGACAGATTCGTGGCTAGGTTTATTCAGGGATGAGAAGATGCAGGGTGGGGTATAAGCCAGTGCTAGGTTAGTTAGGACAAGGCCAAGGATATTAGAAGCCCTAGTTCAGGGGTGTCAAATTCAAATAGTCACTAGTGCTGTATGAGGATGAGCAAACTCAGGAAATACCAACAATCTCCAAGACAATGAGAAACACAGGCAATTCAGCTAGATAAGCAGTGCAGTCACTTCCTCCATGTAATTATGCTGGTTTGAGTGATGCTTGACATCTGCAGGCAGTGGCTACGAGAGCCTGCTCTAATAATTTTACAATTTGCTCCTCTACATTGATATTAATAAAGTACAGGAAATGTTGACCATCTCTACTTTTAGAGGCGCAAGTATGCCAATCAATACTTGGGCAATTGAAGTTCCCAAGTAAGAAGGTATTTGGTTTGATATTTAATACCAGAATGGTGTTGAGGTAATTTCTGTGGTCTTTGTGTGCCATGGCTGGGAATCTGTAGATAGCAATGAAGTAATAGTTGGATTTGTTAAGGGTGATTTGGCTTTCTAGGTGCTCTGCATTAGAATCCTAGGTAATTTGATGCAAAGTAATGGTATTTCTGACAAATATAGATAATTCTCCACAATTACCTAGGTTTCTAAAAGCATACTATGCACTAAACCCAGGTATAGAGGGAGTGCTGTCATTTAAGTGAAACTCTGTCTCACCAATAACACTAATATGAATATTTTTAAGTTGCATGTGGAACTCTGGTATCTTTTATTTAGACTCCTGGTATTGACTAATGCCATCTTGTTGTTGTCCAAATTTGAGTTTGAGTTTTTTGTGTTGGGATGTCTAGTAGAGGAACTGTGCCTAAAAAGGGTGCTATGGGGACAGCAAAGGCTTTAACCAGTATGTGAAACCTTGATATGACAGGTGTAAACCATTCTAGGTGAAACAGGAAGGCTTACCTACCGTATCATCCCAGGCAGACACATACTGGATCCCATTAAAATGGCACCAACCACTCATCCAGTTGTTAATGCCAATTATCTTATTTTGTATCTAGGCACTATGCTCGGTGAAGCTAAGATACTACTCAAGACCAGTGGACAGGAAGCTGATATTGGCAGAGATGGGTAACTAGTTAGCCTTCTGAATACCAGTACAATAGTGTTCATCCACAGTGCAGGAAGATCACAGATACTGAAATGATGGAAAGAAGCAGACAAAGTACAGATATGTGAGAAATAATATCATTTTCTGGGTAAATATGGAATTCTGAGACTAAATAATGCAGTCATGGAAGAAAGAGCAAGACTTGAAAATAGACATATATGAAATAATATTCATTTGTATCAGAAATACTCTGTCTAGGGATGTAAAATTCTTTGGCAACATCAACAGAATGGTTTGGAGGGAGGGCTATATTTTGCAGAGGATACCGCTGCTATGGAACAGGCTTCCCAAACAAAGTTCATCCCTGTCCATTTTAAACATTTTCAAGCATAACTTGGATCTATGGATGGGAAACAGAAAATTTACCTCAGCCCCCCCCCCCCAATGCTACTAATGGACAGATGCAGCACTTAGGAGCCGTATCTGCCGCCTGTGCTAATAATGGATGCATACAGCTCCTAAATGCTTTATCCCATGCATGGGTCCCTTCAAATTATCTATGGTACGATCTCAGTTATTCTCATTGAAGATGATATAATTATTGATTGAGGCCAATCTATAACCAAATAGTTTAATTTATTTTAAGTACAAAAATGGAAGTTGGCTAAGCTTAAGATGGCCTGTAAGGGCAGCTAGCCTAGTACTTACCTATGAACCTATACATTAAGTCTTAGATTGTGGTAGCTCATAGTATTTCCCTTTCTAGTGATCTTGGAGTTACATATAAATAACAGGTACTGGAGTGGGCTGCAAAAAAAAAAAAAAAAAAAAAAAAAAGATTTATTCAGAAGTACAGTGATTTTCACAATTTGTTGTTCTCCATCACATTCCTTATTTATTTATTTAATTCTTTTTTTTATAATTTCAGGGCTTTCAGTCCCAGGTTTTGTAATGGCAATATAAAGCCAATAGGGAGCCAATTTTCTGTTTTAATGTCAGAAAGGCAATAATTTTACCCAGCAAGAATGCCATACATAGTTGGGAAAGAGAAAACCAGGAATCAGGTTCACTAATGAAGCCTATAGAAGATGTAATTGTTTTTTGAGATTAGGTGGGATCAGTGAGCAGATCTCTAGCCACACCATTAAGAATGTTGTCACACTGTAGCCCTGTAGCCAGGGACAGTCATCGCAGAATAACCATGTCTAAAGCCATGATTGTTTCTGGTTAAGACACTGCTCTTCTCATATGATTTTTTTGGTAGACCAGGTAAATATAGATATGTATATAGATTCTTTGGGGAAGTGGCCTATGTAGATGAGGGACATGATTGTGATATACTTTTAATGTCAATGATGATAAGAGCTGAAAAGCAAGAGAAACTAAAGATCTGAAAATGAAGTGAACACATTATCTTTAAAAATCTAGGGTGAATGTAGACAGCACTAGCAGTACTGGAATCTGGAAACAACACAAGTATAAAAATTTCAAATTGGAGATCATCTTGAAATGAAATAGGAGCATAATGGGGTCACTAGGTATAGAGAATAAAGCAATGTGCAAGGGTATAGACCAGGTGGCATGTAAATTAATCACTAAAGATGGAAGTTGAGTATGTTCAGAAAAAGGTGACAACATGAGATACAAGGATAGCTTTTACTCCTTTCACTCTAGGGACAAGCCTAAAAATCATAAGTAAATAAAGGCTCAGCATGAGCAAAATTTTTATCAACTTCATTTATAAAACTAATGGAAAAAGATATTTGCATTACTGTTAATTCGTATGAGAAATGAAAACCTCTTTGTATTTACCAGTGGTGTTTAACAATTTGAAAATTCACTATCTTTCTAGGAAATCACAATTTTATGAGAGGTAGAGTTAAAGTTTGAGGCAAAATGAGTGATATCCATGAAAATCAAAGAAAGATGCGATCGATGGCTGTAAGGCTAATTCTATCTGACTCTTTAACTCTACTAGGCAGTCATTTTGTTTCAGTATTACACGTAAATTCAATTTTAATGGATCTGTTGCAATGATATCACCTTTTTATGAGAACAGATTTGTGATGATGTGTACATTACTGTCACTTGTGGATTTTCACTGGTTCTATCTGAAGTCATACAGTCATGAAGTCAACTTGAAAAATGGTGGAATATCTGAAGGGAATAAGTGTGTTACATAATCTGAACAGAATACAGTGAAAATAAGAGCTTTTGTCTAGTTCAGATATAATAAAGTTCTAGCCGAGAGAGATTATTCAGACCAAAAAGTGGAAGAAATTGATCACTGGATTAAAAATGTTCACCTGGGAATGAACAGCGGCTATCCATTGAAGGTAAAATGGGAAGTGGTCACGTATGACTTGCCGTAAGACTTTTGATTAATTATCATTAATATAATGTATTGGCTACATTGCCTAATAGAGAATGATATTAGTAGGGATGTCAGGCCTGGGAGCAGAGGTTCATGAACCAGTTGAGTGAGCATCAGATCTGTCAGGTTGTGTAGTAAGAACATTGCATTATATACTAGGAGTATGCTTTCAGATTGCCCCTAAGAACATTGGTACTTTAGGATGTAAAACCTTGTTTTCCAGGTAGAATATTGAGAGGATAGCAATGGCATTCAGTGAGGTTAATAAATGGACTCCTACCAAGTGCTAACAATTAATCAGTTTTAAAGGAGAACTGCACCCACAAACTCAGAAAACATGTTTATTACATCATGGTTTGTGTTTCCTACATTTTAACACCACTCTGGGACAATTTACAGGTTTTTAAATATTTTTATACATATTTTCTGAGTCTGACCACATGGTATCTGGCATTTTGAAGTAATTCTGATTGTTTAGGCTGCCTCTAGGTATCCCCAAATGCAGTGCTCATCTGTAAAAAGTTACATCATGCAGGCATCTTTCTTCCTAAAGCCCCTGTCACTGCATTGATTTTACATGCATACACTGCTGTCTTTCAGTCATTTTTAAGTAACAATTCATACCATTCAATCACTCGTTAAAACACAGTGCAAATGCCACAGAACAGACTTTCAAAGTTCTTTTTACTGCTGCTTCTTTTTAGAATGGCTAAAATGCATTTTTTGTGAAGCCTAAATTGTACTAGTTTGACTCATCTCCCAACTCCCTTCACATCTAACTTCCCTAGCTGTCAAAGTGCTAAGGGTAATTTGAGCTATTACCTGCTGCGACTGACAGCTCACTGCAGGAGACTTGACTCAGGTACTGTCTCTTTGTTCTAGCCTTTATTTTCTGTCTGGGCAGGGGAGGACCAGGGAGCTGTGACATCAAAGCATGGGTGGGTTTTTAGGACAGTCATAGTGATGTCAGTTTGGGGAGGCAGATGGCCAGAAAACTACATGTATTTAGTGGCCTTGATGACATCAATGAATTGGAGACTGCAGCAAGGGCAGGATAAAAGTTTTTGAAAGTGAAACGACCACAGTATAGTAAGGTACTGTTTTATTGGAGAGAAACAATCAATTTATAATATTGTAAATGCTGTGTTGTTGTTTTTTCATAGCAGGGGCAATAATTAGGGAGAAAAAGGACAGAGGAGTTGAGCATTTAGTAACAAAATCCCATTGATGTCCTTTAATTAAAACGATGGACACTTAGCTATTTATGATTAAAGGCAAGATTTTGTTGACTATACTTATAATACCTTCTGTTACTATAACTGCCTTTGATATATACTGCTTCCACACTACTGGCAATGACACAGTAAGTGACTGTGAAATTCAACAGAACATATATGCCAATACTGCAAATGTGAACTTGTCAAGTGCGATTCAGTTCTATCTGGGTTTCTATCTGATTTGTTTTTAATATATATATATATATATATATATATATATATATATATATATATATATGTGTGTGTATGTGTGTGTATATCTTTTTTATTTTTCTTTTAGCTACTCCCATTAGGGGTAACCACAGTGGATAATCTGTTTTCATTTTTTCCTGCCCTCTGCATATTGATCTGTCACACCAACCACCTGCATGTCCTCTCACACCACATCCATAAACCTTATCTTAGGCCTTCCTCTTTTCCTTTTACCTGGCAGATCCATCCTTAGTATCCTTCTCCCAATCCCTCCTCAGCACATGTCCAAACCAGCGCAATCTCACCTCTCTGGCTTTGTGTCCAAACCATTCAACCTAAGATGACCCTCTAATATACTCATGTCTAATCCTATCCATCCTTGTCACACCCAGTGCAAATCTTAACATCTTTAACTCTGCCACATTCAGCTCTGACTCCTGCCTTTTTGTCAGTATCACCGTCTCCAACCCATATAACATAGTTGGTCTCACTACCATTTTGTAGACCTTCCCTTTCACTCTTATTGGTACCCGACTGTCAGAAATCATTCCTGACACTCTTCTCCACCCACTCTACCCTGCCTGCACTTTCTTCTTCACCTCTCTTCCACACTCACCATTACTCTCAACTGTTGATCCCAAGTATTTAAACTCATGCAAACTTTGTCAGCTCTACTCCCTACATTCTCACCATTTCTCTGTCCTCCATCTCATTCACACACATATATTCTGTCTTAGTCCTGCTGACCTTCATTCCTCTCCTTTCTAGAGCATATCTCCACTTCTCCAGGGTCTCCTCTACCTGTTCCCTACTCTCACTACAAATCACAATGTCATCTGCAAACATCATAGCCAACAGGGACTCCTGTCTGATCTCGTCTGTCAACCTGTCCATCACTATTTTAAATAAGAAAGGGCTCAAAGCTGATCCTTGATGTAATCCCACCTCCACCTTGATGGATCCAATGTCACACTGCCCTCATACATATCCTGTACAACTCTTACATACTTCTCTGCCACTCCCAAAGTCCTCATACAATACCACAACTACTTTCTAGGTACCCTGTCATATGCATTCTCTAAGTCCACAAAGGCACAATGGAACTCCTTCTGACCCTTTTCTATACTTCTTCATCAACACCCTCAAAGCAAACTTCGCACCTGTACTGATCTTATTTATTTATTTATTTATTTTATTTATTTTTATTTTACATTTGTTGACTGGGATAGTCCGACTGGATACATGTCCATTTTCAATGGAGGCCCGGGGAGAAAAGCTCCAAGGTAACCAAAGTAGATAAAAAATGCAGTCTATACAGTGGTTGACATATATAAGCAAGCAATAAGGTTTATGATTAACAATTTATGCAGAGGTTGCGTATCTAGGCAGATAAAAGTAGTTCTGGGGTAACGTAATTCAAAGTGTAGGTCTTCATTAGGTTGTTCAAGTCAGGAAGCATATTGCTTTTAAGTCATACAGTTATTTACAGATAAAATATTTACAGTGGTTACATGCCAAAACACATTAGAGTTAGACAAGGTAAAGGTCATGATAGTACAACAGATAAGCTAAACTATTTTAGCCTCATTGTCAAAAAGAGTTCGCCGGGTTTACTACATTGACATAGCCAGTTTAACGTCAAATGTTGTTTATGTCTAGGGATGGCGCAGTTGTGCAGCGGTAGTGTTGTCACCTCCCAGCAAGAGGTTCTCTGGTTCAATTCTCAGCTGGGGTGCCTTCTGTGTGGAGTCTGCATGTCCTCCCTGTGTTTGTGTGGGTTTCCTCTGGGTGCTCCAATTTCCTCCTATGTTACAAAAACATGCATCTGGAGCCTTTCTCCCCAGGCCTTCACTGAAAATCGGCTTTGTTCCAAGTCGGACTTCCCGGTTAACAAATGTTAAATAAATAAAAAAAAAATGTCTAGTCTTGAATTGACTCAGGGAGTTGAGCAAAGTAATATCTGTACAGTTGAAATTAAATGTAAGTAAATCAAGTAAATGGTCTTTCCGGGCATGAAACCATACTGTTACTCATTAATCATCACCTTGCCTCCACTACTCTTTCCTATAACTTCATGCTGTGGCTGATCAATTTTATCCCTCTGTAGTTACTACAGCTCTGCACATGACCCTTATTCTTAAAACTTGGTACCGATAGACTTCTCCACTCCTCAGGTATCTTCTCACTTTCCAAGTTTCCATTAAACAATGCACACACTTACACATGCATATGATTATAAGAAACTCATTTGAAGACAATGGGCTTAGATATTGTGACATAAAAATTCCAAAGACCAAACTAATCAACTGTCATAAGCACATAATACACTTAAGTCCAATACACAGGAAACCTACAGAAATGTATTTTATCAGGGGGAAGTTCCCACACCCTTTGATCCTACATATGCCAACTCCATGGTCGCACAAACACTAATAAGGGAGAAATCTGCCCAAATTAATATAACAGTGGGCATTTATGAACTGCATGGGCAGTGACTTTGTACACTTTGGCAGCGACTTCCTGTACTAACCAGTGATGATGATCTGCTAAAATACAACACATATTACATGCATCTTCTATGAAAAAAGAAACAAAACACCATCACTTTGCAGATACACTCAGTATTACACAACTATTCACTATATGCCATGATACCTCTCAACTGTATAGATTTTCACAGAATGTCCAGATTTTTGCTCCATATTTTTATTCCTTTTTTCATAAAATTGTTGTTTTCTAGCAAATTAGTGGCAAATCATTAAAGACTGAAGTTAAAAAATAATGACAGGCATTTGAGTTTCAGACTTCATACCATTCAGGAAATTCATGCTAACAAAAAACCTGTTATTTTATCAACTTTCTAAGTTTGTAAGAGTAATATTTAAAAATCGTCCCTATTTTTGGGCCTTTGTTCTACTTTTATTTATGGCTTTGTCCAGATTTATTGCTCTAAAAGGTTAAGAGATATGTACGGCACAGCAATATACTAACCTGTCAAATAGTTCATAGATTAGTACTAGACTAACTGCTCTTTTGGGCCATTTGAAGCCTAGCCAGTTACCCTATGTGAGAATCAAACTCTGCACCTTGTGTCTTTAAGGTAAACACCTTAACCATAATATCATCCTCCCACCAAGCATACTCTACATGAATTTGTAGAAAATGTATTTTAGGCAACTGTTAGGCGCGCGCGTGCGCACACACACACACACACACACACACACACACACACACACACACACACACACACACACACACACACACACACACTTTGAATGTTTGAAATGTTTTAATGTTTTTTTTTTATTCATTTACAAAACAGCACTGCTACACTTATTTTAATAATATTGGTCTACCCTGGAATCCCAAGTATATAACTGTTAGAAATAAATGCAGTCTTTCAGTAACAGAGAATCATAACAAGGCAGCTTGTAGGAACATTAGTGTAATCACTTAAATAGCAAAACAGATGTTTTGAAGCATTTAGGTTGTCCAGTCTACCATGAGAGAAATCATGCTTTTTATTACACCATTTTGGATGTAATTGTTTTATTATTAGTACTTGTTTCTTCTGATAAGCATCAGTATAACCATGATAATGCGGAGGCAACTTACCAAAATATCTTTCTTTACTTTGTGTTTGTTATTTGTAATATGGATTTCCTGTAGTGTGAAAATGTGTTTCATCTTTGCTAAGGCCACCTCAAATGTTCTATGTAATTGATTAACTCAGACCAGAGGTAGGCTCTTAAATATGTTTATTTTGTCAGTCTTCCAAATGGGCCCCACAAAGTGCAAGGAATGCTTTTGTGAGGTGAGGAGCTATGGTCATAAAACAATTGTATGGCAGACTAACTCGTCCCTGAAATGACACAATTTATTGTGTGAGATAAAGACTTTTAAAAGATGAAAGCGGGCAGAAAAGACGAGTTTTTGGGTCAAGCATAATATGATGTATACATTGAGTGTGTTTGTGAGCTTCTTCTGTTTTCCTGCATGGTGGATTTGCGTGCACTTATATGAAATAAAAAATGAGTGTTTATAGCATTGCCCAAGAGAAAATAAGCCTTTAAATGTATGGTATGTGAAATTATAAGCTTGTTTTTACATGGCTGATTCTCTGCACTCAAACTCTCTGTAGTAACTGCTTTTGACTGACATTATCTCACCACACTGGCTGTTTTAGTAAATCACTCTCCTGAGCCTTCTGCCTGTGTTGTTCATTGCACTGTCAAATACATATTGTTACATGATGCAATCCAGTGCAGAAGTGTGGATTACCACAATTGTCATTCTAAGTTTGCATTGCTTTTGACACTTTCTGTCATCCTGCAAGAATATGATAGTAGGGCACAAACTAATGCCTTATTACCTCAAGATGCTACTCATAAAACTCTGTGAACATCCTGTTCAAATGACAATTACCTGTCATAGTACAGCAGCCTACACAAGATGGCATTTAAAGAGAATAAGAAATGTTACATCTCCTTAGACGGTCTCATTTCATGATATTGGGGTTCAGCCTTTATAGATTTAACCAACCTCTAACAATATGTAGGCTACTGGCATAACTGACAGTGGTAAAATAACAGAGCTAGAGCTTGAGCCACAGAGAAAGAACACAAGTAATCTTAATTCATTACTAATGCCTCATTATTACTTAGGATGGATATGTATACTTATTGCTCCTTTTATTTCATATTTATGTAATACTTATTTGAGCACAGACTGTGAGACCAAAATGCATATTCTGATTGCAAGTGACCCTCTGTAGAGAGTCACTTTAACTAATAACATAGTTTTGGGCCTGAAATTCAAAAGATTACTTAAGTGAAGCTCTGTGCACTGACTAGCAGCTATCACCTATACTATTTGAATCACAAATTTATATGCAATTTCAATACTTTTGTATTCTCAAATATATTGTTGCGGTGAAAAATCATTATATAACCAAGGACTGCAGCAGGTTTCTTCTAGTATTCTAGACTGGCAAAGCTTCCACCATGACTTATGAAGTTACAGCTCAGTAGGGGTCTAATTAACCTAACACAAATGGTCAAGAAATGAACTTGGTGACAAAAATTAAATGTATGGATTTCTTCCAGGAAGAGACAAGCCCCACATTTCCACAAACATACATACACCAACTGCACAGTTGCAAAAACAGGAATAAGGGAGAATTCTCCCAAAGAAAACAAATGACCACTGGTGCACTCTTAGAAACTGCATTAGTACTGATTTGTTATGGAAAATAGTGGCCAGAGTGTTCAAACTCAGTGAGCTAAACTTGGCCATGCATCTAGTTTGCATTCACCAAATTGAAGAGGAACACTGGCAGAATTTTGCTTAACATTTAAAGTGGACTCAATAAACATTAAGCAAGAGGGTAGTACAGGAAGCAGAAGTCTTGATTTTTACAGATGCTTTCAAATTCTTCTAGAATACAGGACATGACAAAATGGAAACAAAATAGTTCGAGGGAAAGAGTTTTTAGTTTTAGCACTTTAGTTCAGAGTATATTATACTTTCTGCAAACAAAACTGATGTTCTTCATACTTACTGCTGCAGTAGCCTATGGGAAATGTCCTGTCAAAGACATGGCAGCCTGCTAGTGGGACATGTCCCATCAAAGATATGGCAGCCTGCTAGTGGGAAATGTCCCGTTAAAGACACAGCAGCCTGCTAGCTTGCCAAATGCCTAAGTCCCCTCTCTCTCATTCACTCTGGCTGTTGATAGCCTGCACCTTTTGGAGGGAAATATATTAGCAATCATAATGAGGTAAATCTTCAGAATTTTCTTTCTGCCTTCAGGAGAAGCATCTCTCCAGCTCCAGTAGAAGAGCAGTCAGTCAAAAGCCTTTGCCTTACAGATAAGATCACATTTGGGGACCCCTTCCTCTCATAAGTATTTTTAATGAATATTTTTGTGTATTTTTTTACTGATCTACCTTAACATTAAAAAAGAGAAAAAAATGCTGTTTGTGGTATCCATCTTAAGAATATTAGCTTTTGTCAGGGGTATTTTATACTTGATTCTGCACGTTTACTGGGCTTATTTTACAATTTTATGTGGCAAACTGATTTTATGAAAATATTAAGCATTTGGGCTGTGCTTTTGCAGTCGGAATGTATGTATTTTTTTGCCTGTTAAAGAGTTTAATGGCATTAGAACATTTTATTATTTCTGAGGTAAAAATGTTCTGTAATATTTCCTACTAAAGGTTTGACATCGGTGGCATGATTTTTGATGTAGTACTGTGGGAACTTCTGGTCTTTGGAGAAGGGAAGTCTGCTGTTGTGCTTACTAGTGAAGACTTACATTCTCCCAGAATTATTGAGCTTACTGTATTGATAATCAGGTTTCTTCTCTGGCTATAGCATGGATAATATTCCTGGTCCTGCTTCTTCCACTCTGCATTTACCTAAAAAGAAAAAAAAAACAAGTACAATTATTGCCTCAGCTTGTCATTGGTGACTCTGGTGTGGACAATAAATGGTTCTACAGATCACTAATCTATTGTCTCAACTCCCTCTGATCTAGCTGTAATGGCTACAATGGACCAGGGGCTTAGACATGTCATTAGGTGCTGTTTCCCTACCTGTTATAGGTATGACAGAGCCAAACACTGTAGGTATAGGAGTTGTCTGGGGAAATAGACCTGTTACCAGGGATAGATAGTAGGCTTTGCTCTGATGACTCTTCCAGTAGGAACATTCCTAGATAAACAGATGAAAAAAACTTGAGTTCTTAGAAGATGATTAGGTATTTATTTCTAAGTCAGATGCCAGTCATTTCTGGGGGCTGTGTGGCCTTTTTTACAGTTCAAGTGCATATTTTGCCAGAGAACATTATGTGTTTTCAGGTGATGAGGATTCTGACAGAGACAGGGATGTTTTTCTTTGGGAATCAATTGCTCAGAATGCTGACACTTTAGATAGTGAACATGAAGTTAGTCCTTCAGTATTTTTTTCCTTTACTGAAACTGTTGCTAGACTCAGGGAGCTTCCAGGGTTTCCCCAGAACTGGGCAGATTTTATGATCTAATAGAGGATGATGTTCCTAATTCTACCTATTCCTCCCATTCTTCCAGCTGTAGAATACAATTTTAAAGCTGCCTGCAGGGCTCCTAACTTACCGGCTGTTCAAAAGAAAGCTGATAAGCAGTAGGGTCTCTTCAGATTATAAATGCTTTTATTCTCAGTAGTCAGCTGATCCTGCTGCAATAACTACAGCAGCAACAGCTAACAGTACATCTTTGGCTTCCTCTAACTCAGGACCCTCTGGTAAGGAGGGCAATTGGTTAGACAAACAAGGTAAATGACTGTTTGCTTCTACTACATTAGCCTTTAGGATCTTGACTTATCAGGGCTATATGTGGACGTTTATGCTAAAATGAGCTTATGATTTAGAAGAATGTGCTGCTTCATTGCCTCCACAAGGCAGGTCATATCTGAATCAGATTTTTTTCCGTACAGAAGTGTAGCTGGTTCAACCAGCTCCCTGGGCCAGTACAATAAACCAGCATACCACCCCCTTAGCCCTTCAAGTGAAAAGCACAAAAAAAAGCACTTCACTGTAATAAGCCAATCACAATAATTGGCTTATTACACTTAGATGTACTCCTCCTCCCCCAACATTTCCATTAAAAAAAAAAAAAAATGACATTTCTTCTACTGGCATACCACCCAGGTGGCCAGATGCATGACACACACCCCTCTCCTTCCTGGCCCAGCCATTCAGGTCCCATTTATGTGCCCTACTACTAATAGATACACTCAGGCAAAAAGCTTTCCTTCCAAAATAAACTATAATAGCTTACCAGCAGATCTTTCTGAATTTTTCTCAAGACCTCCAGGCTCTTGAAAGAGAATTTCTCAGGATCCTAAGCCTCATGGCATCTGTGTTCCTCATGACACCACTTGCTAGATTACACATGAGAAAAATCCCAGTAGTACCTAAAAAATTCTTGGACACAGCTCCTACACCCTTTAGACTTTTAGATCCCTATGCTGGAGTTTGCAAGGTGAGGACTGCAATGGTAGAGGGAGCAAATGACTCTTGTTCCAGGGCTCTCTTTCAATCTTCCCACCCATGTTCAATCTGTCTAGATTAACTTTTCAGATTATGCTTAGGGTGCAATTTCCATGGGAATAAAAGTGCAAGGTCTACGGGACTCTCTGCATAGGTCAAAGACATAAACATTAAGAAAATGTTAGCAGAGATGGGCTCCAGACCATGTATGGATGGTTACAGACAACATCACAGTGATGAGCTATCTCAACAAACAAAGCAGTGATGTGTTGGAAGTTAGATCTTCAGCATTCTCTGACTCTTAAGGCCTCCTATATTCCATTAGAGTAAAACATTTTGGCAGACAGACTGAGCAGATCCGTGACAGACCCTTATGAGTTGAAACTCAATACAGATGTGTTCCAGGACTTGATCCAGATGTGAGAAACATCTCAAGTAGATCTGTTTACCTCCGTATTAAAACAAACAACTTTGCAGCCAAGCATGGAGAACAGGTGCTCTGCCATTCTCTTGGTTGGGCATCTTCCTGAATGCCTTTCCACCCTTTCCAAGGATTTCCAAGGTACTTCTAAATATTCCAAAAGACTTAACAATAATCTCGGTGACTCCTTTTTGACCTAAGCAAAATTGGTTGATATTTTCTAGTTCAGAACTTGACAATCACAGGAGTCCCAATAGGAAAGTAACACCTCTGGGTCTCAAATATTTGTCTGAGTTACTTAAAGATGACTTTTTGTATGCTTCCATCAAGGTGCTTCTTGCAGCCATCTTAGCTTGTCTGCCTGTGGATCCCCCTCTTTCTCCTGTGTTTGCAGTCAAGGACTTTTTGAACAGACTGTTGCACAAGAGACCCCTTCACAAGCTAATTTCTTTTCCTCCTCCTTCATCTTGGGATCACGTTTTTTTCTAGAAGAACTGACCTTAACGCCTTTTGAATTTGCCTTTCAAGCCGAATTGCGTTTCATTAATTTGAAAACTGTTTTACTTGTTGCTTTGACATCTGCAAGGTGAATATCTGAGTTAGAAGCTTTTATGGTGGGTGAATCCTACCTAGTTTTCAACAGGGGCAGGGCTATATTGCCTACAACTCTTTGTTTCTGATTTTACCTTGAACAATCTATCTATTTCCTATTTTTTTCCCAGAGCCAAAAAAGAAGAGAGAACAGATCCTGCATAGGCAACTCAGGTACAACCTTGGCAGAACCATGTTCTTTAGGAAGGCTCAACAGCTGCTTGTTTCCTATACTGGTACTAAGGAAAGCTAACCCATGTCTAAAAAGGCTACATCCAGATGGTTGTCGTCTACTATTATCTTTTTTTTTTTTTTGCTATTCCCACTATGGTATAACTATTTCAGGCAAAGTTAATGTACATTCTACCAGTGCCTTATGCTCTTTGATGGCATACGGTAAAGTGGCGCTCTCTAGAAGTATTCTAGAGGTGCCAACTTCATCCTTTGTTCATACCTTCACAAAGCACTACAGACTGGATCCTTCTCTAGCTCCAGGACAGGTTTTGCTAGCACCATTCTCCTGGGGTCCGGGATCCTTATCCTCCCTCCTTCTGGGTAGGATAAGCTTTGGGAATCTAGTCATAGGCTACTGCAGCAGTGAGAATGAAGATCATATTACAGTTATGTTAGTCGTACTTACTCATAACTGTAAATGTTTCAATTCCTTCACTGCTGCAATAGCTGCATCCCCCACTATCTTCCATTGTAGATAATTGATGTGAGACGCATCCTTCTTTATTATGATTATTATTGTTGTTATTTGGATGATTTTTGTTGTGATTATTGATTGTTGGTTGTTGGCTCATGATGAATCTACCTTCCTTTCTCCAGGCAGTAAAATCCTGAAGATTTACCTTGTTCTGGTTGCTGATATACTTCTTTCTCAAAAAGGATACAACTTATCAGCAGCCAGAGTGAGTGAGAGGGAGGTGAGTTAGAACTTTGGCAAGCTGATTGGGTGCTGTGTCCTTGGCAGGGCACTATGCATAGGCTGTTGCAGCAGTGAAGAAATTCAAATATCTACTGTTATGGGCAAGTACGACTTAATTCAGTTGTACTTTTTCAGATACAAGCCAGCCTAGGACCATTATAAAAAATTTCCATTTTTGTATAGCTAGAGTGAGGTACAAAGTTACAAAAAAAGCTGACTGGCAGAAAATGCACAATTTTGAACAGTCCTCCTGCATATTATTTGCACTTTGTGCCTTTACTCATTACTACATTTCAGAGTAAGTCAATGAAAAGAACTCACAATAACAGTTATCATTCTGAAACCTTTTTTTCCATTACAGTTTGGCATACTATTGGACTTGGGTTCAAGTGCCCTTTCTTACCACATCCTAATTATAGTAAGAATTTTACAGTTAGAGTATTTATACATTTCCGAATTCCTACTTTATCCGTTTTAGGGTTGTTGGGAATCTGGAGCAGATGGAGGTTATAACAACGTTCTGTGAGAGCAAGAAGGAAACGAATCTTGGTGGGAAAGTCATCTATTGCAAGATGCACATTCACACTCTTTCACACACCACCAATACTCTTACAGGCAATGTGGTGGATTTTCAATTCACTTATAACATATTTGTGATGTACAAGGAAACTGGAGCACCTGACAAAAGTCCACAGGGACAAAGGAAAAACATGCAGGCTCCACAGAGACAGTTTTGCAAAATGAAATGCAAACTTAACACAACAAATAACATGAAAGTACTTTGTGATCCAGTAGAAACACAATGAAAGTATAACATATAGAGTCCAAAGCATTGAATTTAGTAGAGAATGACAGCATTTTGGGTAAAAAAACAATGATAACATGGTTTATCTACTAAAGGTGGTTGTAATTAATTTCCGATGGCATAACAAAGCAAATATTGCTTGAATACAAGTAGCTATGTCTATGCTACATCTGAAAATGGTCTCTGAATACAGGCAAGCTAGCATAGTAATTTTCTTAAGGAAAACTGGAGTCATGCACTCAGCTACTAAGCTACTTTCTTATAACTGGCATTAATATCCAGTATAGAATAGACAAATGCCAAACCACTAGCCAATTGTTAAACTGAAGCACACCCCACAGAGGACTGTATTCATTAAACTAATACAATGTGTCCACTCAAAAATCTTACAATTGTAATGGTGACTGTCTACACACTTGTATATATTGCTAAATTTTGCACTCAATTCAAGTAAGTATCATAAACATTTCGTCCGACCTATAGTATATCTTGTCTCTGTGTCATTTCCAGCAGGTAAATCCGAGTCTTCTATTGAATTCAAACAATTATCAGTAAAAAGTCTATGTCTGTGGCAAAAATGGATCTAACCCTGACTGCAGTCTAGGAGATTGTGATTCATTTAGCAGCCAAAACAATGGAGTAGCCATGCAAAGAGGGGGTGGAGCAGTGGCGGCTGGTGACTTCAAATTAAAGGGGGGCTGCAGGAGACAGCTGAATGGGTGGGGTCAATGGGAGGGGGTGTGACCAACTAGAAAGGGGTGGAGCTATGCTCAAAACCACAACAACTGGAACTTTAATTAAATACGCTGCCCTGGGTGCCAAACCATCATTACAAGAGTCCATTCAAGACAAAATGAAGTGTAGAAGAAAAAATATTTCAATGCATTGGCTACATGACAACTTACTTAATATCTAGATGGAAACACAAAGGTTGTGAGGCATGAAAAAAATAAATTGCTTTTTAAATACATTACTGGAATGCCAGTCAAAATCAAGTATAAAACAAAACAAGCAGCACTCAGCTCAAACCACTTCTCCTTGCACTGCACTTCTAATTATAATTTATATTCAGCTTTATAAAATTACCAAGTAACATGCTGAAAGTAGCAATCTCTGTGATACCCCACTTGTAAAAATGTTTCTTATCCAAAAAGACCTGCTGCCTGACAACAACTATCTACTTGTTTCATAGGGAACACATGATCAAAGTAAAAAATGAACAGCGAACAAGAAACAAGCTCAAGATAAATTGCTTAAAGGATTACTGCACAAGTTATGGACCACGTATGATAGATTGGCATTCTGTTTAGTTTACGGGTAAAGCCTGCAAAGATAACTGCAAGTCTCCAACAAATATAATGAGGCTCTGAATCTGTCCTTTATGTCAAATACTGTCATATGCATTTCAATACCTAAGGCTTATACGTTATCTAGTTATGTCAATATTCTCTGCATGGCAACAATGAAAAGGCTTTCAATGTTGATAATTCTTTAACAGTATGCTTATTAAAGCTTACTTGCATCTTACAATCTCCGACAAGCTTACCTGATGGTCAATAAAGGATTGCTACTTTAATACAGAGCAACAGGGCACTGCAACAGCATGCATTTTCTGAATAATATGAAGCATAAATCAACAGTATAAAAATATGACAGAAAACCAGAACATTCTGCAAAATCAAGGACAGATGAAAAGCCACAGTCGTACTTGCACGCTTGCACTGCATAACTGCTCCTTGCCTTGCTTGGACACATCCAGAGCCACTGCAATGGGGAGAGGGGTGCAACAAGTAGGTCACAGTTTGAAATGTCTCTGGCTGACGGTGATGGCTCTGACACTCATATCTCTCAACCTCAGAGCAAGAAATCTGGACAAAGCCATACATAGAAGTGGGACACAGGCCCAAAAATAAAGACAATGTTTAAATATTGCTCTTATAAACTTAGAAAGATAATAGAATAGTAGTAGGTCTTGCATTAGTATGAATTTTTGAAGGTATGAAATCTGAAATTCAAATGTCTGCCATTATTTTCTAACTTCAGTCTTTAATGATTTGCTAGTAATTTGCCAGAAAAACACAATTTTATGAAAAACAGACTAAAAATGTTATGCAAAAATATAAAACTGCCACACAATACAGCTGGGAACCTGTCAAAGAAGGGACACCTTTTTAAAATTAGTACTGTTAACTTGAGCAGCTGACAAAATAAGATCACCTACATGCATTTCTGAAATAAAAGTAATCTATAACTCTGATCATTACAGTTATTTATAATTGTAAACCCTCCATGTTTTCTTCCAAAATTGCCATTTTGCAGAGGGATTATTAGGGGGGCAGCAACATTTCGAACCAAAATTGGGGACAGTTGAGAGATTTGGATATTCCTAATTCTATAAAGCAATTTATTTGCACGTACCTCTCAACCTCTTAATGCAGGAAATCTGGACAAGGCCAAATATATTGGGGGAACATGCAAACAGTACAACAAATTGCTCTTGTATAAACTTAAGACAGTTGAGAGAATAATAGGTCTTGCTTTAGCATGTATTTTTCTGAAGGTTATGACGTGTGAAACTCAATGTCTGTCATTATTTCGTGACTTCATTCCTAAATGATTTGGCAGAAAACCACAAATTTTATGAGGAACAAACCAAAAATAAGAAGCAAAAATCTATTAATTCTGCAAAATTCTGGACATTTGAGAGGTATAGTTCAGCTGGGGCTGTCTGAGTTTGCTGCCCTTCCACCCCCTCACAAAATCATAGTCAAATGGAGCGTCCCCCCTGCAGCCATTCCAATGTCCCATTCCTTGGTTATTTCACCCCATTTGCCATAAACACTGATGTGCATACTGCTTTACTTCTGCGATGATATGGATTTCATTTAAAAGTTTTATTTTATATTTTACAGCATAAACCCTAATAGATATCTGCTAAACAAAGCAATGCAGTCTCACAATGAAAATAGACTTAGTGCAGAAAAGCAGAAGCCAATCTGGTAAAGAAGATTTGGGACAGACAGGAAGAAGGCAAGAGGAAACAAGGGCGCCCAGCAAAGAGGTGGATGGATTGTGAGAGAGCTCTGTGGTAGTCAGGCATAAGGATCAAAGAAGGCAGAAGCATGTCATTAAATCTAGAGAGATGGTGACAGTTAATACGACACTCTGACCCCATGTAGAAAATGGGAAAAAGGAGGGTGATGATGATGATGAAGAGAAAGACTTCCACCACTAAATTTATTTAAAGTCTGAATATTGATGAGTATAATATTCAAAGATTTCATGCAAATCTGACAATGTTGTCATATCACTTTGCAAGCTTGTGTATTCGGCTTTTTATTTGAATATTTGTAAGAATAGGACAGGCATATAGTAAACCTTTTAACAGATGAACAGACATCAATTGATAATGATAATTCTAAGAGATAGAGCTTTTCTTTATATAACAAGTGTTTTGTTTATGTTGTAAACTATTCAGTCAGCGCATGTGATAATCTGATTTCTTACATTAGTCAGAGACTAAGCCAATCAAGCAAATGTTATTTGGTGATGTGACATTAATCATTTCACTTTTAAATGGAAAGTTCCAGCAAAAAAAAAAAAAAAAGATTGCTATATTTATACATAAAGCACTTGTTGATGAAAGGGGTGTTTGAAAAAATGCAGGGAACCTCACCCCCCCCCAAAAAAAAAAATTATATATATATATATATATATATATATATATATATATATATATATATATATGTATACACACACACACACACACACACACACACACACACACACACACACACACACACACACACACACTAACTTTTCATGTCCTACAATCTCAGGTTCTCGTGAAATAAAGGATCACATAGTACTTTATTGTCCTAGGGATCCACTTAAATGCTAACAGAAGGTGCTCTTTGACTTACAAAGTGCCTGGACTGTGGAACACACTACTTGTGTATACATTAGCCTGTGATACTGATGTTTCATTTGACCCTAAATACCCTTTTTGTGGTGCTTTTGGTGTTGGACAAACCATATAGTTTTAATTAATTGGCCTGTTCTTCCTCATATTGACTAGACTATAGACTAGATAAGTAGATATAGAGTAGAAAACAGCGAGCTAAGACCTAGTGAAGTGCAGAACTAATGCTTCTTGGGAAATCAGAAACTATGATGGTATTTTTACTGCATCCACATACTTTGGTCAATAATATGTATGCCATAGGAGATATAAAGATAAATGTCATTAAATGAAAACTACCAAAACCACAGTGCTCAGATATTGTGTACATAATACAGACCTTGAAGTAATTGATACTATAGTTTTAGTATCTTCTGACTGTACTGAAAAAAGGAAGGAAACAAACTATAATGGCTTAGTTGTGGTGCATAGTTATAAAAAACAGTGTTAAGCAAGAAGCATAGCTGTACCTTCTTCAATATTCTATCTGAATCCGTACCAGCAAACAGAAGGTTGATATGAAGGAAATCCTTCACATCATAGACAAATGCTACCCACAAGTACAATGTAAGCACATCCTGATAAGACCAATTGACCTTCGTGCAGAGAAATTTTTTGTTTAATAGTTAAAAGTGAATACTGTAGTACCTGGAAAAGAAAAGGGCATGCAAGTTTCTCAAAGATTTGATCACAATAGCAGAATATACTCAGACATAGCATAATTTGGAGATTGCCAGGAATGCCAGACACAAATAAATAGGATTTAAAAGAAACTTAAGAAGACCCCATATCATATTACTACATCACAGAATGTGAAGTACTGCAGCAGGAATGTGACTGTAGTTATGTAAAAGAGAGCCATTTTGTAAATGGGACAGGGTACTTACTTAATTCTGCACCTTCACTCTGTACTTTTCTTCTTCTTTCTTCTTCTTTCTTCTTGTTCTTCTGTTCTTCCTTCGTTCTCTAGCACAGGCTGCAGCACAGCTGACAAAATCCACCCAAAATAAAAACGTAAAATCCGATTCCAAATCCAATGCAAAAACAAAACAAATAAAAATTATTCACAAAAAAAAAAAAAAAAGTAAAAAGATCAGGAAACAATCCACAAAGAAAGCAAGGAAAGCTGAAGCTTGAAGCTAACAACTGAACTGACTGATTCTCGCTCTTTTCCCAGCACATAAAGCCCGGGAAGAGAGCGACAACCAATCAGCAGCATTTAGCCCAGCAACTTAGCAAGCACGTCATGACGTACCTGCTGACGTCGCAGTCCGAGCCCCTTCTAATTCTATGCAGTTTGGAACCGCATAGACATCTGGGCATCACAATGATGCCTTCATTACCCCTTCGGGCTGCAATCAAAACAACAAAAAAAAAGATGTTTAAAACCGCCGCAGCCCGAGGCAGTTTGTTTATAAAAAAAAAAAAAGGTATTAGGTATTTTTTTTTTTTGAACACTTCTTGAAGTTCTTGACACTTTATTCTTTTTAGTTGAGGGGGCTGCAGTCTGGCAGTCCGATGCCACGAGCCGCCCCTGGGGTGGAGTAAAGGAGGGAGGACCTCAGGGGGGTGGAAGGGATTCCTGTGCTTTCAGGGGCAAACTGTGCAGTGTGATATATTTGATGGAGACTGGAGAGAGACCACTACTTGTACTCTGGGGGCATGGAGAGGGCTGTCTGGAGGGAACATCCCTTGCAGAAGAGAGGAGACATTCTCTGTAGCTGACCCATTGCATTCCCTTTCCCTGCAACTATCCAAGTATGTGAAATTTGGGTTGGGGAGAAAAGAATAATGTGAATTGCCTGTGATAAAATAAATGAGAATTCCTCATAGTCAATGCACTATCCAGTGAAGGGGGACAAATGAGCTAACTGGCTGAGAAAGGCTGATGGTTGACAAATTGTAGGGGGTAAAAAGCCACACCAAATAAGCAAAAACATATATCAGAAAACATCACTGGCTTCTTATAATCCGCTTTGTATATTTCTCACCAAAATATGCAGTCTTTTCAATGCAACATGCATGCATGCAACATACATGCACAGGCCTAAACTTCTAGCTGTGTGCAAAAATTACATCTGTAATACGGAATACCATCTGACATACAACTACATTTTCTGTAGTGAGTATATTACTGAGTTACTTATATAGATGAAATATAGAAAAGTTGTATAGGTGCAGTTAAAACAAGATGACTGATCTGTAAAAATTCAATATCCTACCTATTTTTATATATATAAACATACATACACATACACATATACATAAAACTCATACCGAATGTTCTATAGAGGCAAATAAATTGCAGATAATGAAACCCTAAATCAGGAAACCATCCTGGTTGACTACAGTCATATTGTTTGAATGAATAGCCAGTACTCTAGGAAAGAATAACCAGGACATTGATGTGTAAAGATGGCTTTTGTAGAGACCATACCCCTTGCACCATCTGCCTATTGAAGTGTTCCCACTATGAGAGCATAAGAAGAAGCAGGAGGTTGTCTTGAATAAGACTCACCAGCTGAAGCCACCTGAATAGACTGCAGTGACAAAGAATGGAGATTCTCATGGTTTTCCATGAAGATCTGAGGATTGAGACCACCCAGACCATATTTTAGCCTGGTATAAGGTACTACAAACTACACTGCTGCCATGAACCACAGAACCTGAAGGCAAAATTTGCTTGTTCTTGTCTCTGTGAAATCAAGAAACAGGCTGACTGCAGGATACTTTATTTATTTATTTATTTTTGTTCAGATGTTAACTTGACCCACTTTAGTGCTGTATATTGCTTCTGTGAATAGAACACATTCTATGGGACTGAGTTGCGACTTTGACAGACTGACAGTGAGTCTTGTATGGGACTAAGTTGTGACTTTGACAGATTGACAGTGAGTCTTGTATGGGACTGAGTTGTGACTTTGACAGACTGACAGTGAGTCTTGTATGGGACTGAGTTGTGACTTTGACAGATTGACAGTGAGTCTTGTATGGGACTGAGTTGTGACTTTGACAGATTGACAGTGAGTCTTGTATGGGACTGAGTTGTGACTTTGGCAGATTGACAGTGAGTCTTGTATTGGACTGAGTTGTGACTTTGACAGACTGACAGTGAGTCTTGTATAGGACTGAGTTGTGACTTTGACAGATTGACAGTGAGTCTTGTATGGGACTGAGTTGTGACTTTGACAGATTGACAGTGAGTCTTGTATGGGACTGAGTTGTGACTTTGACAGATTGACAGTGAGTTTTGTATGGGACTGAGTTGTGACTGACAGATTGACAGTGAGTCTTGTATTGGACTGAGTTGTGACTTTGACAGATTGACAGTGAGTCTTGTATTGGACTGAGTTGTGACTTTGACAGATTGACAGTGAGTCTTGTATAGGACTGAGTTGTGACTTTGACAGATTGACAGTGAGTCTCAGCCAAAGAAAGAAACTGCAGCAGAAAATCCCTCTGCTGAATGAGAATGTTACTCATGGGCGGCGGTAACATCCAGTTGTCAAATTAAGGAAAAACTTGGATTTTCCACAGGCAGTCATAAGCTGGTACTATTGTCAAGGATTTGGTAAACAGCCAGGGTGTAAAAAAGGGTGAGAACAAATGAGATGGGAAACTAGCAATAACATTTCCCTATTCTGAAATGGAGGATCTTCCCATCTGCTTTCATAATTTTTATATGCAGGTAAGCATCCCAGAGGTTGAAAGTACATTATTTATTTATTTTATTTTATTTGGCATTTGTTGACTGGGAAAGCTCAACTGGGTCAGGAACCCATTTTCAGTGGAGGATACTTTATCTGGGGAGAAAAGCTCCACAAACAAGTACAGTTAACAATATATGAAACATTTCAGAGAGCATTGGTGCAATGATCATTTGATTTACATTTACATTTACATTAGAGAAGTACAAAGTAAATATTTGTGACTTAAAAATAGAAAGTAAAATCTTTCAGTAAAATTTTCATTTGAGAATTAAAAAGTAAAAACCTTTGACAGGTGTAGGTAACATGATCATTTCATTTACATACAGGTGAAAAGTTTGCAGTATTTGAAGATAACTTGAATGGTGTAAAAGCAGTTAGGTTTGAAAGTATGAAATCATTGATAGCTTTAGGAAGCAAGTTTGATAGAATATCTAGTTGAAATGTTTGAAGGCTAGAGGTATTGTTCTAAACAGAGTTAGTCTAGCTGAGGTGGGTGTTGGTAGGTAGATCTTTGTAGACTAAAGTCAGATGAATGCAATGGTTAAGAGAAATGAGTAATGAGTGAGATTTGAAGTTAGACAGGGAAAAGAAGAGGTAGTTTAAAGAGGGGAGGAGAGGAATATAGAGGAGGTGGAGGAAAGAAAATAAAGGATTTATGGAAAGGAAGGAGGGGTGGATGGGACGTGGAGTGGAAACATAGTTCCTAGGTTTATTTAAAGCAGGTGCAGATATTTGTTTCTAGGAGGTGTTTTTAATGTGAGTTTGAAAATGTTTGTGGTTAGATGTTATCCTAATATTTGATTTCCTTGTGGTAAACATGGGAGAATGGACTATAGCTTGACTGTATGGAATTCCTTACACTGAAAGTGTTTAGGTGACTGAGATCAAGCATGGACCTGAGGTCCTGCATCTTTTTAGGAACTATAAAGAACATGGAAAAAAAACATTGCCCTTGCTGGCCTGCTGCATCTTTTGATGGTTGTTATTATGAGGGTCTTCTGCATCTTCACTTGTACTTCCCTGACGCCTCTGGCAAGGTAAAAGATGGGTAGTTTGTCTGGACATGAATGGGATGAAGTTTCCATTTCTGATGATCTCCCTTTTCCAACTATCCTTCAATATTTTTCACTGCTGGGAAAGTTGAAGTGACTGCCTCAAAGAAAAAATGATCCAACTGGGAGTCAGGAATGGTGAAAACCTCCCTTAGAGAAATGTTACAACTGATAGTGATAGCATTTTATTAATAATAGATGTTGAATCATTATATACTGTACTTCCACATAATCATTGTAGTGAAACAGTGATTGATTCGTACAGGAAAAACCACAATGACACACCAGCACAACATGAAAGAACAGATAAACTTTTAGATATGGTGCGTATATACGATTTTTTATGTTTAATGGAAATTACCTTAAAAAAAGACTGGTATAGCCATGGGGACAGCTATGGCCCCTAGCCTAGCCAACATAGCCCTAGGCAAGTGAGAGGAGGATTATGTTTTTAACAACAGAGAATACATGCAACATATCTCACCATATTTGCATTTTATTGATGACATTGTTATCATGTAGAAAGGAGACAGTGCTAAATTAGACGATTTTATCAACTATATGAATCAAACCACCAGCCTCCTAGATTTTACCTCTTCCCACAGACTCACCTTGACAGTCTTCTTAGATTTGCAGATTACTAAAGACTTGGACCAAGGTAAAATGGACAAAGATCTTTACAGAAAACCTACCATAATAAACTTCCTGCTACATAATAAGAGTCTCCATACCACCAGGACAACATTTAATGTTGTTAGGTCCCAGGGCTACTGCTTAGCCAGGATCACCACAAAAATGGAACCCTTCCTTAAGAACCTAAATGATCTTGAAAATTATTTTTTGGTGTGGGGGATACAAAAGCAATATGTTAAGAATGATTCTGGAACCTATAATTAACTAAAAAGTACAAATTCACCAGCACTTAACAGTCCTTATATGAGGGTTTTAAAGAAATCTATGGACAGCAAAACTAAAGACAGTTGTATATTGACTATTACTGTTGACTATCACAGCATCATTAATATTATTAGAGAGTATTGGGCCATAATTACTGAAAGCTTATATCTAATGGACATCCTTGGAGAAGCTCCTTCCTTTGTGTAAAGGAAAGCCAGAAACATCAGGAGTTGGATTGAAGGCAGGCCCAGACCATTGGATACATGCACCAGTAAGTGGACTTAATGTGTCTTTTGTCAGCACATACAGGAAGAAGACATGTTTTTCTGCCCTTATTTAAAGAAACTGATTAAAACCAACACAGGAGGTGACTATAACTCAATGCAGGTGATTTACAGGGCAAGCTGCAAAGACTGTGAACATTTTATGTGTGGAAAATGCTCAACAGACTTAAAAGAAGGATTTCTGGCCATCTTTCTGGAATTAGAACTAAATGCAAGAATAATGCACTGGCTTGGCACCTGCAGCTTCACAAAAGACACATTGACTTTAAATTTCAAATTATTGATCATATGGACCTTTTGGAACTGAAAGGAGACATCCCTAATCTTTTAGAAAAATGTGAACTACTATGGCAGTTGAAACTGAACTCTTTTTAGAAGACGGAGCCTTAATTATTATTGCTCCATAAAAAGTACATTAGAACTAAGAAAACTGCCCCACTGTTTGAAATACTATTAAAAGTCTGATATGGGACTGATTAATGCTGACATTACATGCTAATTTTATACATGCTGATATTGTTATAAACAAATATCAAACATTGTAAATATATGAAAATAACTGAAATTGGTGCTGTTTTCTGTTACTTTTACTTATTTAAACTAAGTGCTTTCTTAGTTAGATGCCACACTTGAACAGATCCCCAGGACCTTAATGCTTTATTTTTAACATTTTCACTGTATTTCCACCTTAGCAATAATAGGTATGGTTTTCAGCCTATTTAGATGTTCACTTGTAGATTTTTACACAGATTAATTAATATCATGATATGTTTTTACACACAAAGCTGATGAAGTATTTATTTGGTACGAAATAGATATTTGTTAAAAGTGATTTCGTTTTTAAGTTATTAATGTTTATTCTGATAGATGTCTAGTGGTAGACCTTTTTGTTAGTGAATTGGTTTCTTAATTAATAAAGTTTGGATTAGTAGGTTAGCCTTAATAAGCTGATCCTATAGTATATATTTTAATTTGTCTCTAGCTTTTTAGTTTCAGTTTTAAGGTAGCACAGTCTCAGTTTACACTATGGTGTTAAGGGTGAAGGGGGACTTGGTTAAAGGAATGAGTTTAATGCTTTTATTTCTGTTAAACAGAACCACCCTTTGTAACCACTCCCTTGATCCAAATAACCTGATTATATATAAATAATGAATGTCTATAATGCTTTTCAATATACTCAACAAGGATCGCTTGTTTGTGTGTTTCAGTAAAGGATATTCTATTTGTAACTCAACTGTGGACTACCAACTATTTTCTATGTTATTATTTTGTAGGACATATTTTACAGTTCAATTTGTATTAGTGAATTAGGTGCATAACATTTCAAGGCATGAACTTCACACCCTCCACACTACGAAGTTTCTTCTTGGTTTGTTTAGAATGTAAAGACCCATGACCTTGGATCAGTGATGTTGCCAGTTTCTGGGTGAGGAGGACTAAATGACAAACAACTTCATGCTACAGCTGTACTTGGTGTGCCACAAAAATGGCTATTGGGGCTTCCATGAGTCCATGAAAAGGAATGCCTTGAACAGGAAAAAATTACCCTGATAATGAAAAGTGACTGTCCATACATCTTTATACCCTGGAGATGTTCATTGATTTCACTTCAAAATAGCAAAGGTCCCAGAAATGTGTGTTCATAAAAGGTCAGTTCAGTGTCCTCAATGAAGTTAGTAAGGTAAAGTCAGGAATGGTGGTGAATACATGTGCTAGATCCTGCTTCACCTTATAGCTCCATTTGTTAAAGGTTACTCAAGCAGGAGGTTGGCGACCATAGAACATGTGAAAGCCTAACTGATGAGCTTCTGTTTAGCAGATCCATCTGATAGGTCCACAGCCGTAAGAAATATTTCATCCAAAATGTCTTCTTGAAATTAAAGTGTCTGAATGAGATAATTCAGCCCCTTGAGTCATGATGTGAATCGTAAACAGGCTTGTTTTCCCACTCTGTTCAATACCCTGGATTCCTTATTGGGAGGATGGAGGCTGAGACTGAGGAGTGAAGTGTCTCCTCAGGGCAGACACAGAGACAGTCAACTCAAAAAAAGGGATTTCTGCTCATATAAGTGTGGCGAGTCTAAAGATCTTGCCCAACTTTTATTTTTAAATAAGAAACATCTTTATTAAATTATCACTTATAACATAGGTAATCATACAGTTAAATTAATGAAAACAAACCACAGCAACATAATCTTATTTGCATTATATATCGCAAACCATAAATATCCCAATTCCAGTTGTTTTATCTCTGTTACTATATTCACTACTTCTATTATAGTTGGTTTGGATTTAGATTTTCATTTTTTAGTAATTGCTTTTTTGGCAGCCACTATAATTAGACTCAGCAAGGCCTAACTATGTCTAGAAAATTCAGATTCTATATCATAGCTCAAAAAAATAATTTCCCTAGATACACCAATTTATGCACCCAGTATCTCTGATAAAGTAGTTTGCAGGGGAATTTTTAAAGACAGCCAACTCACTACATGCCCAGAAAATATGTTCCCAATTACCTGTTTCTTCCCCATCACATCTCCAACATTTGCTGTCTACCCGAGGAAAAATTCTGTGGAGATTACTTGGGGTATAAAAATGCCTGTGTAAACATTTCCAAGCAAAAATCCTAAATCTTCCAGAGTGTGTTGCATATTTAAGAGACATACATATATCTTCCATTGTTACTTTGTGAATTGCTTATCCATTCTCTCTTCCCAATCCTTTCTAACCTCCTCTGATTGATTCTTATATTTTTCATGCAATATTTTATATGCTCTACTAATTATTCATTTTTTAACAGCAGCTTCTGTTCTAGATTCTACTGAAAGCTCTACCAGTGTTGTTCTTTCATTTAGGAAGCCCCTATTTATTTTTCTTTGCCTATACACTGATATCAATCTTTGATAGGGAAGGCAATCTCTAACCTGCAGTCCAAATACATTCTTGGTGTCTTCCTATTATATTACCTTCCCTCTCTAGTTATTTGCTTCCAATATCATGGCTCCTTTGCCAGTTTTCTCCAATATATTCCAGCCCCCTCTTGCCTACTGTCTGCATTGTCTGTATCCCTAATTGCAGTCATCCCTATTGGCAAAATATTCTTTCTCTGTTCCCGTGTTGGCTTAGTTCTTAAAAGACTTTCTGCCACTTTATGAATATAATATTATGCATGATTATTGTTATTCTCCTTAAAGATGTGCATCCGAAATCCCAGTCTCTCCTTGCTTCTTCAGGTTTCCCCTTGTTTCATCATCAGCCCTTTCCACTCTGAGTTATAAATTTGTGCTTGTGCTATGTATAGGAGCCCTAAATGTGTAGCTCTGAAATACCTCTTCCAATCAGGTAATCCCAATCTGCTTTGTTCTGTTGGAGGAATCAGCTTATTCCACTTGACTCTTGCCATCTTGTCCTCCTAGATAAAATCCTTCATCTCTTTATTAATTACTATCTACAACTTCTCCTCTGGTTGATAAAAATATACCTGACCTGTGTATAAGACTAAAGGGACTAAAACAGTTTAACTGCTTGTATCTTAACTATCCTTACCCATATAACATAGCTTCCAGTTTCTCAGTTTTTGTATTATCTTTTGTATATTCTCTTCCCACATGTATTTAGCTGCCACACTGGAATCATTTTTAATCCATACTCCTAAGTAGTTCATTTTATCATGTCCCTATAAATATGGATACTGCTGAACCAGTTCATATGTGGGTATATAATTTACCTCTATTGCCTTTGTTTAGTTTCATTGGACAAAGACCACATTGTCTGAATTAGCTGTTTTCACTGCATCACCAATATTTTCAACCAAAATAGGGACCAGCCAAGAAGAAGCTTGGTGAGACTGACAGGAAGTCTGGTGTCTCTCCTGTTTAGAGGAAAATTCTCAAGAAGGCCAATTCTCTTTTGCTGTCTCTCTCTCTCTCTTATTCTTGTAAAGCAAATGTTCTCTAATCTTAGCGTCCTTATGCTGAGGACATAATAAAAAAAAAAAAAAAACATTTATCATCCTCTTCTATAGGGTGATCAACATGGTCCTTGAGTCATATGTGAACGACATAAAGTAAGTTCATAGCCACTCGAGAATTTGGCATTATAGTGATACAGAATTCATGCCTGATCATCCCCTTTGCAAAGGTAATAAATGTCTGGACAGTTGATGCTGCTTTCCAATGTTAACTGCATCTGTGTAGCCTACAGTGGCTTTGCCAGTGCTTGTCTGCTTAGCACTGGATGGATAGGCAGTGAAATCAGAGTCTTAGTACTGGAAGGCTGAACCACTGACAGAAGAGCTGATGTAGCAACCACAGGATCCTGGGACAGAACCAGTTATATGTGTGGAGACAGGACTGTGTCAGACCAGCCAACACCATACCTTCCTAACTGCAACACAGAGCCAACATTTGCCATGAAAGGAAGAGGGTGAGATGATGGGGGAACTAACATTGGCACATCCAACACAAGGCTGTGTTAGGAAATGAAAGCTCACAGAATTAATTCTGGCACCTGAAATAGAAATTACATCAGTTTTCTTGAACCAGGAGAGAAATGACTTGTGTATTAATGTGTTAGGAATTTAAAAAAAGTAATTCAGCCTGAGATGCTTAGTGTCATTACATACTATGAACAGGTATTAAAGAATACAAGGTCCAATAATTTGAAAGGTGTAGAGACTGCCTTGCAGAGGCTTTTGTTTGTTATGATCTGCTGCTGTTGCTGGAGAGGTGAAGTATCTATAATCTGGTCAGCGCAGAGGGTCTCATGCTGTATACCATAACTGTGACATGGGACACTGGTCTATGCCAGAGTAGCTGTTCAGCTATTATACTTTCAGACTTCCTTAATGTGCAGCTACACTGTGTATAAACTAAATAAATAACAAAATACAATGGTTCCACGTGGCAACACACTATAATAAAATTCCAAACTGGTAAGCGCTTTCACGGATTAACACCACTTCATCAGACCATAAAACAGATAAAAATGAACTGCAGTTAAATAGTTCTTCAAGTACAAATGGACCAATAGGATGCTGCATTGTGTTAAAGCAGTAGTAAAATAAACCAATTAAACATGATTAAACATACACATGTTAAAACATCAATATATTTACAAACACCTAACAAAGCTTTAAAAAAGTTCATAAGGGAATAAAAAGTCCTACACATGCACATAATTTATAAGAAACATATAATAAATATATTTATATATATGAGTAATATAACTAAAAATCACTTCACTAGTGGACACATACCTAGATTTAATAAAAAAAAAACAACGGTATTTGTATATGTATATATATATATATATATATATATATATATATATATATATATATATATATATATATATATCAAACTTTTTAAAACTATATATCAATACCTACATCTACGTATACATACTTTAATGTTTAAGAGCTCTAGCTCTCAAAAAAGGTTTCAAAGAAACCTTACTATTCAGGTCTGGTGGCTTATCAGCCTGAGCCGCAGATGAGGTTTAAGATTGATGGGGCATTTTATGCTGATTGTCAGACTAAAAATACGGTCTATTTTTGTTACTGCTCGGTGGTGCAGTGGTAGTGCTGTTGCCTCACAGCAAGAGGTTCTCCCATTCGATTCTCATCTGGAGTACAGGGAGTGCCTTCTGTGAGGAGTCTGCATGTCCTCCCCGCAGTTGGGTGAGCGTTCGAAAGACATGCGTAAATGGGCGTGCCTTCGTTGAAGGTTGAACGTTGAGCTGGCACCTCGGCGTTCATCAAAATCTACTGCCAATCATTAGCGGACCGGAGTTCCGCTGTGGTGACCCCTAACTGGGAAAAGCCAAAAGACAACAACATTGAAGGCTTTTCATTGTACGTAGGTAAGACTAATCAACTTTTTAAGGACAGAATTCTGGAACATTTAAGAGACATTAGAAATGTTAAGGATAGTAGTGCTTTGGCCATGCATGTGGCTAAAGAAGGTCCAGCACATAAGTTTACGTTTCTAGTCCTGGAAATTATATATGTTAACAAGAGAGGTGGTGATTTGAGAAACAACACTGAAGCTATTGAATATAAATGGATACATCTCTTTCAGGCTGATAAGTCACCAGGCCTGAATAGTAAGGTTTCTTTGAGACCTTTTTTGAGAGCTAGAGTTCTTAAACATTAAAGTATATATATGTAGATGTAGGTATTGATATATAGTTTTAAAAAGTTTGACATATATATATATATATATATATATATATATATATATATATATATATATATATATATATACATACATATATATTTGTTGTTTTTTATTAAATCTAGGTATGTGTTCACTAGTGAAGTGATTTTAGTTATATTACTCATATATATAAATATATTTATTATATTTTTTCTTATACATTATGTGCATGTGTAGGAATTTTTATTCCCTTGTGAACTTTCTTATAGCTTTGGTAGGTGTTTGTAAATACATTGATGTTTTAACATGTGTATGTTTAGGTATGTTTGATTGGTTTATTTTACTACTGCTTTAACACAATGTAGTATCCTGTTGGTCCAACTATTTAACTGCAGCTCATTTTTATTTGTTTTATGGTCTGATGAAGCGGTGTTAATCCATGAAAGCGCTTACCAGTTTCAAATTTTATTAAAGTGTGTTGCCGTGTGGAACCATTGCGTTTCATTATTTATTTAGTACATTTTTTCATGTTGGTTCCTTTATTCAGTATAGAGGTTTGTTTTTTCTTTTTCTTTTGATTTTACACTGTGCATAAACTCTTTGTCAAAACATATGCAGTGTTTATTCTCAACAAAGCACATAAACGGCCATCTTGTTTTCCCTGCTGGAATAGTAGTATGGTGAAAACGCTGCACTACATGAGTGAAGGGTGCATACTCTGTTTGTGCTGTGAGCCTGTGATGACCAGATACTGAGTGTCCTAACAATCCTGACACTACATGACACTACATTTCTGAGTGACATACATGCTGCTTATATTGTGTTTAATTGATGACTTCTTATTGCAGGTACAGGTGACCCAGGTGTTGCATATTTAAAAGACAAGGAGGCTACCATGTTGTGACCCTTATATCCTACAACTTTTTATATGACTGAGCTGTTTCTGGTATGCAGCACAAAGGCCATCATTGAATCCAAGTATTCAGCTTATCTTTGATCACCTCAAATAATTGCTATCACACATAAGTGGAACTTTCTAAATGAAAACAACATACACACACACACACACACACACACACACACACACACACACACACACACACTAACTTTGAGATTGTGCCATCATGGGAAATGAAGAAATCCCTATTACACAAGCAATGAGAATCCAGCCAGTTGTACACTGTTGATCACACAAATGCATATCAAACACTAGTGTTTTGGAAATAAGCCTGCCCACTTCTGTTGTATAAAAAGCATGGAGAATTTTTTAAGTTCTTGTTCACTTCCACCAGTGTACCACTGCTTCTATT